>NC_041374.1:2567543-2850043 GCF_900634415.1 Cottoperca gobio | reverse complement strand
AAAAAAACCCTTTCATTTGCAAAGGGCTCTGTATAGCTGGAGGCTTGTTTCTTTTTTTTCGGAGAACCAAGTCATAGAAAGCTGAACTTAAATGTTGAATAATAGTTTTTGGGGAAATGTGATCCCTGTTTCTAGCTTCTGGTAGACTTCCTGTTTTCTCACTAGAATACAATTTCATATTTGAGGTTGCTCTACGTCGATACTCACGGTAAATATCCAGTGGTTGAAAATCTATTTTGGGGTTGAGTCATTAAGTCCCACCACATCAACAAGCAATAACGAATGCTCTGCTCTCTGTGGGGGATAAAAGGCATTGATATAAAAGGCAACACTTCCTATAAATAGGCTCTCCCGAGACCATAGGGATGACACAAGCACCTCAATGCAGCTTCCTTTTTTTACTTCTCTCTATTTACCCATGACCACACATGGGCGCGTGCTGTCATGTGCCATTTTCATCCCAATACAAATAGCTTGGCCCGTAATATAGCAAGGTCAGCATGATGAGTGATTTGTATCAGGTGTCATTGTATAAGTATTGAAAGCATGACGTCAGGAAGTAAAATGTTACGCAGCTCGGGGATTTAATACTTTTTCATGAACTCCTCTGAAGCACCTGTTTGCATCTCCTCTTTTCTTCTCATCATTTGCTACAACGAATGCTTTCATTGTGACGAAAGCTTCGCAGACTTTGTGAATGTGTGCACATTTCCATTTTCTAATTAGGTTGATAATAGCGAGGGTTTTTCTGGCGGGCGTCATTCATAATGGCACGCATTTCCTGTAGAGTGTGACTCATGTTCTGGGCCACAGGGAGAGAAAGAGAGAAGAGGACCCCAACATCCATCATCCATTGTGAGGATGATCTCATCCTGAGTCATATTATTAGTGCCTTGACACGTTAAAGCTCATCCACAGGTCGTAAATCCCACTCTCTCTGCCTCTTCCTCGCTCTGTGTGTGCTCGTCACAGGTGTTTGTTACATTAATAAGTCTTAAGTCGTGGCAGTGGAGTCAAGACCGTCACGTCCCCACTCGAGTTAGGGACTTGGGACTGAGATGAAACACGTCATTCTTCACCAAATGTAATGAGTCATTTTAAAAAGGCCAACTAACTAACATTTAACTGTAAGTCATTAAAGGATACGTCCAATTTATTAGGAATAAGCATGCATGTTCTAGACTTAACACATAGTTGACTGAGTGTTAAGTCATTCAAATAAAAAGGTTCAAGTCCAAGTAAAGTCACCAGTCCTGTCATGTGACATCCTCAGCTCTTTATCTGTGTCAGCATCTTGTATTTATGTCTATAAACTGAGATGTTACCTCGTTTCTAACTGGATACTGACTTTATTCAGAAACATTTGTGAGAGTTTCTATTTATTTACATTATTGTTTTTACTGAAATTCATGTTTAAAACCTGTAGGCGGACAAAGTGTGGCATTGTTCTCCAGCTCCAGCAGGAGCATTTAATATGTGTGGGGGTTGAAAGTAAGAGAAAAAATAAGATTTGAAACATGTGCAATAACCGATTCCATACTCGCTGGATAATAATGTAACTGGAAATAAACGAGTGAGGTTACAGTGTCTGTAATGCAACGACAACATCAACATTATGCGCATCTCAGACACGTGTCCCGAGGTCACACTGTCACAGCTTTAGCAGTAGCCATTAAAGTCTTACATTTCTCAAACCTTGCACTTAAATTAAGTGGATAAAAGCTGTGATGCTCAGATTATATGTGTGATGCACCAGACTCTGGCCGTCTGCCCTCGTGAGTTCAGGTCGCCTGCTATTAGATTCTTCATGCACCACTATGTGTACGTTGACCAAGACACCGTGACTCCACTGTTAACAACCTGTAAGCCTGTGATTGTTAACTAACAACCAGCACCGGTGACGCTGTGCATATCTTTATATCCTGTCTTTTTCTTAACAACGCCTTAAATTGATAAAAGGGATTAAATGTGCATCCAATTGGCAGTGATGATAAGCATGCATTCCTGTGATTTCTTTAAAATAATGCTTGCTACAGTGCAGCTTCTACAGTTAATTGGCTCTCAATGGCAACAATCCAATAGGATTAATACGCGTGACATAAATCTACTGTAGATTGCAACTGCCAAAACCCAAGAACTGTGGTAATCTCAACCAGTCAGTGAAGCAGCCACACAGCTGTGGGATGCTGCTTTTTGTTCCAGAGATGGTTATAGTTAATGCAGCAGGATTCTGAGCGTAGACTTCATTTAAAGTAACCAGCATCACACTGCTGCGCCACGTTCTCCTTCCTTTATCATTAAACTGCTCAGAATGACCGTGACCTATAATAGGAACAGTTAACAATCAACCATTTGAAAGAGGAACGCAAGCATGCTCACGAGACACGGAGTGACCCTCGCACGTCCTGTCACCGCTCTCCCCTCACACTGATCCTAAAGGGGTTATGACCTCTTAACTTAAGCCACCCTCAGGCAGAAGCTGTCCTCCTTCTGAAGAGCAAACACATGCAAATAAGCAGAGCCACAATAGAAGTGTGTTCTCCCTCTGAGATAATGGTGACAATAAGCAGCTGGCATTGTTCAAGATCTACAACAAAGCCAACACTTCTGAGATCAGAAAGTCTGCACATGCACAGATTGTTTTCTCACTCAGAATGTTAATGCTTTAGTTTTCTCATTAACTATTCATAGTTTTGTCCCGTTCCAGCAATTTATGTCTCACAACCAGAAATGAGATTATCAGCGTGATAGGTCTAGAATTCGTCAGAGACAAATCAGTGGCTGATCATTGGAGTACAACATCTAAATAGGATGCCTGGGATAAACCCTTTTGTTGAAGCTCTTCCCTAAGAGCATCCAAATGAGCTAACCACTGTATTCTGCTGATAATAATCTCTGTAAGTCAGATACTTTTGTCGGGTTCCCTGGAGGGAGGGAAATACTGATGGTGAGGACTGTTATGCGATGATCTATCTTGATCTCTTCCCTCGACAAAGATAATCTGTCTAGTTCACTGTGTGCCGTGCCTGTTTGCCTGGGAGCCTCAGTCTGCGGGCCAGCGGAGGCACACTGGAGCAGAGCTGCAGGGTAGTAGGTAAAGGACAGGGAGGAATCCGGGTTTACTACGTCTGCCGGTGCCAAGGGCGATCTGCCGACTGGGAAGCACGCCCAGAATATGTGTACAGATAGAAAACAACCTGAGGGATCTTTTTTCCCCACGCAGGAAATGAGGGTGATAGTGTGGTGTCTGTACAGATGAGAGGAAGTAATGCAACTGCTTTTTGTCAGAGAAATAATGCAGCTTCTTTATGAAACTCTTGGAAGAACTTTGGCAATGGCAACCCATTCACAGCAGCACTAAGTCATGACGCATGATGCACTCATGTTCCTGTTACGTCAGTGCATTTAGCTTGACTCTGCTAGCTTCCCACTATTGCAGGTTGATAAAGATGTTACATGTCATGCTGTATTTAAACCCATTGAGTTCTGTCTCCCTAGCATTAAGCAGTCACAACTATGAAGTATTAGAAGTTGTGTTCTTGGTTTCATGACGTATCAATAACATTTCACTGACGCACTTTCTCTTTGACTTGGTTTTAAGTGAAACTAACAATTATTTCACAATGAATCAATCCGCCTGATATCTTAGTTTAATGGAAAAGGTTTGTGTTGAACTAAATGTTAATATTCTTAAGGTATTTGCACCAGAAAAACTAAATCTATACCCAGCTCTACCTGTAAAAGGCTCTGTTCTCTGACATTATAGACTATCAATCAATACATTATTGCATAATACAAACAATGATAAGTTGCAGCACTAGGAGGGTCTCACAAGTAAACACACACTACCAATGTGATCTTTTACTATTGTTAATAATCCTTCAAAATCCCTCTTTTGAAACTATTCAGAGTGCTACACACAGCTTTGTGTTGCGTCCCAAACAGGGCCGGCTTCCAGGCAGCCAGTTAGTTGTGAATGTGTATCTGAGGCGGTGCTGCTTACACCACGGAGGCAGCATGAGAGTCTGGCACAGATACAGTGCTGTGAGCTGAAACTGTGACCGTGACGTCATGTGTGTGGCCGTTCATATGTAGTCAGCACTTTCTACCCCCCCTCCTCCTCCTCCTCCTCCTCCTCCTCCTCGCCCTACAGCTGCACATCACACACTGACCTCTGGCAATCCTCCATGAGGCCCAGGGGGAGGGGGCTCGACCAGGAGCCCTGCACACAGACAGGCACAAAAGCAAAGGGGGAATAGGTGGCAGAGTTTTAGGGGGGAAGGGTGGCGGGGGTCAGTTAATCCTCTTTCCTCTGCAGACTGACTGATCAGAGAGCATCAAGAGCAGCATGATGGACGCTTGCTGTCGGTCTGGATGTCTGCGTGCTAGTCTCGCGGCACCATCCAGATAGAGTAAGAGACAAAGGGGTGGGAAAGAGCGAAAGTGGCGGCAGTAACAGAGAGAGCCTGTCTCACATGCTCCCCCATGTGAGAGAGAGCCAAGCAAGAACGGGAGCTGCATTATGTAAGTGTCTCACCAGCAGCCTGAGGGACTGCTGGAGAGCCTCACATGTTTGTGTTGTGGTCATCCCAACTGGGTGGATGGGGAGAGACCGGCTGGACCGGACCACAGAGTGCCCCGTCTCGCACCGCTTGTCATCCGTCTCTGTCTGAGTATTTGCTGGAATGTTTGTGTGTCCGTTCCCTGTCTGTCTCTGTGTTGTCTACCCCTCCTAGCATCATCTTTCCATTCCTGCTGCTCCCTGCTTCACCCCTGGCTGTGAAGGGCTTGCAGCTGGGACAGGGAGGAGCAGGCGGGGCCAAAGGGAGGGATGGTGAGGGAGGTAGGGAGGGCGAGGGAAGGCAGGAAGAGGAGGAGGACAGATTAGAGGTGCCAATTCTGCTTCCCTCCAGACATAGTAGAGATCAGAATGGAGACCAAAACATTAACAGTGGCTGAAATCTACTCCCATCATGCAACTCTTTCAGACCTGTACTATAAAGGACGGCACTGTGTGTGCCTCTGCAAACACCAAAAATATCTTTAAAAAACAACATCAATTCACATACTATAAATAACATTTAGTGCACAACATGAAGCACACACATTCAGCCTCACAGCCAGCCCCCCCCCCCCCCCACCCTCCCTTCCTTCTCTCAGGGCAGCTGGCAAAATACAAAGGAGAGAAGTGTGCAACTGGTGCGATAAAGCTGGGAACATCTTGCTATTCAAGCGTCAGCATAATAAACTGGAGGCACAATTAAGGGGGAGAAAAATCCCCTAAACCACAAGAACAAGTGTTCAGTGCTGCAGCAGCGCTCAGCGCCTCAGTCCAGCTGCGGGTGTCTTCTAGGACACAGGAAAAAAAAAGGACAACAGAGCGTTTCTGTTTCCCCCCCCCCTTGGGAATGCAAATGATCAGATAGTGACATACTAAGAGACTACAAAGCATGTGTGTTTTAACCTCAGATGCGCTGCTATGATACTATTAGGGAGGTCTGATACATCTGTGTGTGTGAACATTAGTCCCTTTGTCTGAAACACCCTAAAGCACACAGTGGGATACTCACATAAAGTCGATAGTTAAAAGGTGTTTTAAAACTTTACGGCTCAACGAAATAGAACAAAGAGTCCTTATTAAAACCTTAGATTAAAAAAAAAAGTTGCTGAAATCTTGAAGAATTTACAGCCCTAAAAAGCAAGATGTTTTTAGGGGGTTTTTCCCTGAAGCTTTTTTAAACACCCAGAGAGATTCCTCGCCCTTAAACCTCCTCACTGTTCTCACAATCCCCTGAGGAGGCTGGTGCAAAGTCTGCCGCTGTCTGGCTGTTCCCATGGCAACCACCAGGTGAGCAGACGGCGAGGAACATGTGACTCCCTCCACACGCTCAGGCAGAGCACACACACTCTCAGATAACAGGAGGCAAACTCCCTCCTTTATTCAAACTTGCAAGTACACGGTGTAGTCACATGAAGGAACGTGAGTCTGAACGCAGACGAGCAGATGACCAGTCTGCCAGTCCGTCTGTTCACCGCTCTCTGTGTCTGTCTCTCTCTGTGACACATGCAAACACACACACACATACACATACACGTGCACACCGTACTGTGGAGTGCTGAAAAAGAAGAGGAGGCAAACCTGGAGGGGGGGCAACTGTGATACTGTCATAACCACTAAACATCAAGTTCAGTTCTGCTACAGCAGCAAAAAGGAGCAGGAGAGGGTGGAGCAGCAGGGGGGCATGAAAACGTCACACGAATGGTTGATAGAGGAGAGGAGGATCATCTGCGCCGGTCCGGCCCCGCATTGTCCTTGTTATAATGTCCCAGTAGCTAGTTAATATCCGTCGCTGTGCACTGGGCTCATCAGAGGAACTTAAAAAGAGCGAATTCTGAGGAAACTATCCACGAGAACAAATAAGCGTAAATATGTAACATGTGTTTAAACTACTTTTTGAAACTTACACATCTTCAGCATTTTTAGCAGTCTCTCTTGCAAACTCTCTTCAAATGAGCGGCGATGTCACGTTCATCAACATACGCCTACGCCAAGCGTGATTGGCTGGAGAGAGGTGACGTGAGAAGAGATGTGTAAACACGGACGTAAGAGCCACATGTTGTTATCCGGTGATTGAGACGGCACAGATTAAAACCAAGTATTAATTGTAAGCGTCACAAAATGATCGTACATCATGGCACTCTTGGTATTATTGATCATTCTGGACCAAAGTGGTGGACAGGTAATGATGTTATGTCATTACACAAGTGTTGCATGGCAGCTGTGTGTAGTTACTGGAAGGTAATACTATTATGATGTTACACTGTTTATTATTGACTCTGTTAGATAAGATATTGCCTGCCAGTAAAGATCTGTTGTATTTCCTCCTGCAGTACGTGACACGCTGTAAAGCTGTGGGCTGACAAATCATAATAAGATGCAGGGAATGTCTGGCGGATACGTGTGATCGGCATGTTTTTGGAATGGAAAGACTAGTCACATCAAATAGTTTTTGACTCGTGTCCAACACACACACTTCTTATTAAGATGCAGTGGTGGAATAAGGAAGTGTATTTTCTCAAGTGCTGTACAAGCACAATTATGAGAGACTTGTATTTGACTTATTTCCATGTCATGCATCTTTATACTTCTTCTCCACTACATGTATTTGATACTTGTAGTTACTACTGTACCTCCTCCTCTGGATTTGCATAATCAGCAGGTGACAGAGGTCAACATGTGGCCACGTTGCTTTTCATTATTCATCCCTGCCTCTCTGTTTTTGTCCACATTCTCAGAATGACACAGGATGCCTATAAGCCACACAAAGGTCAACCCACCCAGCTGACCCGCCTCTGACACTGTGAGTCATCTTCTATTCATGTCGGCTTCAAATCTACACGTGGACTTGATTTAAAGCATATGTAATAATAATAATAATAATAATAATAATAATAATAACACATTCCTTAGTGATTGCATCACTGTTGTAACATCTGCACACAGAGAGAAGACCCTCACTGAGGTTGTGTGTCTGAGAAGGTGCATGAATATTACATTACACATGTTTCTGCTTTAACAGCCACATGTGTGTCTCTTTCATCTGCACACTCCACAACAGTTATTCCCCACCCATGTTTGCCACCAGCGTTCTATAAAAAAACAATTTCCCCGCCATGGCCAAGTTGTGCTGCTGGCCCCTGGGCTTCGCAGCTCCTTCCTGCCGCGGCGATTTGTGTGGAATACGACTCCAGAATAGGCTGGATCGTGTTGCCGTGGATTCCGCCTGTCCGCCTGCAGGCTCTATAAATAGTGCCTGTCAGATATTTTCACTCCTGTGCTGAGCGCACTCAGTGGCAGAGCAGTGTATTAATATCCACGGTGACCAGAGTCGTGCCTCGGGAGGGAGAGTTTGGTGCGGAGGTGTGTGTGTGTGTGTGTGTGTTGAGTTGAGGTGGAGGGACGTCAGCTTAGCAGGAAAACACACACCCAGCAGGCTGTCATCTTTCCTTCAACCTCCCTCTGCAGACTGAAGCTCCAACAAAAGACCTCTTTATGTCTCACTCCCTGACATCTCTCTACACTGTGTGCACACAGTTGACTGCAGCTTAAGGAGGATGTGATGGGAGTCACTTTACCTTTTCACCCTGACTACCTTCAGATTTAACTGTCTCCTCAGAGCCACACCGCTCTAAACACATGTTATGTCATCGTGTTGATCTTAACATTAAACAGCAGGTCATAGATTGTGGTTGAATTCTGCGCCACATGAATTACATAAGCAGAAGGCTAATATCCCTGGTGCACATTGCTAATCAGCCTTGAGAAAGTGCAGATCTGCAGATAACCCCTGAGAGCTTCAGCTTTATGAGATTTAAACATGAAAAATAAATCAGGAGACCAACCACAAGGGTTAAGCAGACACGACACATTGAATATAAATGCAATAATCTAATATAAAATGAGTGGATTAATATGTAAAGAGGATTTTAACCAGTTTGTGCAGCACACGCAGATGTGCAAATAATACTGATTTCTATGGGAGTGTCTTTAATAGCTACAGTAATTCATCATATCTGAGCACATGATGTGCATGCTCCGCAGCTTTCACAACTCACACACATGCACTGATTGCCTTGTGTAACAGGGGAGGATTCTGCATGTGCAGTTGCAAAGCATCACACGTGTGCCCCGAGGTCAGATACAACATTCATACCAAGAGAAGACTGTAGCTCAGTTGTCGAACTCTCCACACATTTTGGGCATTTAAGAAATGATGTTAATTTAACCAATTTACATGTATCTTTCTCGCAGCACACACATCCTCTCCTTGCAGCCGTACATTATCACGCCCTCCATCATTAACAAGATGCAAAGCAAATGCGTGTCAAAGGAGAGTAAATGCTGCAATAGTGTGATGATATTCAACATGATTGCATCATGTGTCTACAGTAGCATCCTGCCCTTCATGAACAAGGAGTGTGTGCTGAGAGCCTGCAGAACACTGCCTCCAGTGGAGAGAGTCGGTATAACCAAAACAGCTCCAAATGACAGTGAGTGGATGAAATAACATGCACGCCTCTGACTGTAATATAGGCCAATAGAGTACAAAGCAATATGTATCATTTTTGAATTGAAACTGTTTGATAAACGTTACTTGTGAGGGTGTGGTTGGTGGTGTCTGGTAGTCCTGATATTTGATCCACTCCTGTATATGAGTGTAAAAGCTGCTCAGAATACTACAATGAGTTTATGCTAATTTAATGTTGCTCTAAAGGGAAAATGTGTGTCAGTGAGGGGGAAATTTATTTTGAAATAGCTCCTTTAAAGTGTAATGACGTCAAGCTCCGGAAAACACTCAATCCTACACTTCCCAAAGTGCAACCTGTCTTTTCGTTAAACCCTTCCTGTCTAGTCAATGCCATCAATGTAATACTTAAGTATATAGAAACATATAACATTGATCAGTACAAATATAGGGTGTGTTCACAAAATCACAAAGGATCTTTATTTTTATTTGATTATGTAGATTGTAAAAAGTTATCTCCTGCTATGAAATGTCGATTCTGTGGCTTCCCTCAGATAAAAGGTGCAGATATGTGCCTGTTTGACGGTAGTGCAGTACAAAGTGTGCAGCCGGAGATAAAAGATTACGCTTGGCCTCTGTTTGAGTTTGTTCTGTCTCTAAGCAGGACATTCCAGGAGCTGCGCCGTGTGACGTCTCGGGATCACATTTCAAAAGGCAAAGACTCCAGCGTCCCACAGTCAAACCACAGACCTCTCTCTGGTGCAGCTGATTACTCACACGCATTAAATAACTTCAGGACTGGCTTATTAGATAAAGGCGAGCGTACACACGGGAGCAATTCATTCCTCAGGAACTAGGAGGAAACTGCACAGATACTCTCTTTCCCCCCCTCTCATGTTGCATGCGACTACGCTGCAGTATAATGTGCTGGTCGTCTTTTTCTCCAGCTTTATAAATGTGCTCAAATATCCTCGTAAACTTCACTTTGCTCCCTCGAACCCTCCTCCCCTTTCCTCCTCCTCTTCCTCCTTCACAGTGCCCAGCCTCTACTGGCGCCACAGCAGGGTCATCTGGGGTTCCACGGCAGAGGGGAATGCGTAGAAACAACAATCGCACATTCGCACAGAATGAAACCATGAATGAAACACACACTAAGCACAAAACACTCGGGCCAGCGAGAGCTCGGCAGCACTGACCAAGAAAAACTCATTAAGCACTTTTCGGATTCATTGTTGCTCCTGTGCTAGCAATTATCCAAATGCATACAAAGGCTGTTTTAACTCCCTGTGATAATTATCTCCTGGCAACCCAAAATCCACTGGTGACAGAGAGTGGTTTGGCTGGTATGTCCTAAGAGAGCAGTAGAGTGCCCTAATGCAGTGCTGCTGTGCTGACAGAGGAGGAACAAAGGTGAAGCTGTGAGTACAAACTCTGCACAGAGACAGGAAACCTGATATTCCAGCTCTCGACATGGACTGAATCTAGAGGGAGGGAGAGTGTGTGCTTATGTGTGTGTGATATCAACAGCAGCGAACATTAAGTCCTGCAGGACACACTCTCCACAGGCGGGTAACACTGACTGTGTGAGCGCGCTTCCTTTCTTTTCCTCCTGCAGTGCATCTGCACCACAATTAATCATCCTCGACTAAAGTTGAGAAACTGTGTCAGTGCCGAGTTGAACCTTCGTTCCCATGCACTCGCACTTTATCAGAGCTGAGCAGCAACTGCAACAAAGAAGATCATTTAAATATATGTAAATCACTTAAATACATCAAATTAATTGCTTGCACTTGCAAAGACATTCCTCATCAGTAAGAAAAGCAGCTCTTTTTGTGTTAATCAAGCAAGTAATGAAATACTTTTGAGTTCCATTGACAGATTAATACTGTCACTTTCATTGACTGTTGAACAAGAGCTGTATTTGTGACCATGTACAGTTCAGTGCCTCTGTGGGCTGCCCCTGACCCAGCATTGTTATGTGAAACCCGAGGCACCATGCTCCAGTGCTCAGCTATGCCGTCACCCCCTCTAGGCATGTAGCAAACACAGCCCTTTGAGTAGCCAGCGAGCGACTGCACTCGTAAGCTTCGCAAAGCAGCTTAGAGCTCCGGCCGCCTCCACGGTGGTCACATGTGTGAAACGTGCACTCTCGCTGACACACAGACACATGCAGTGCAGGCTCGCCACGGCTTGTGCACGGTCGCAGTGGGAGGGGCGGGGCTTGTTCAGCTTCATATGGACAGAAAAAGAGGACAGGTTAGGTCATAGTCACTCCCACTCAGCTGTACCGAAGCACGCCCCCCATGTTCCCCCCTCAAGCACTGTAACACACTGCGCACACACCTGCAAGAAAAGCATGCAGAGCAAAGGGACGGAGAACACACGCACACGTGCACAATGTACTGCTGCACACCACTGCTCATGTTCTCCCTAAGAGAAGAAGGGAGTGTTCCAACAAATCATAGCCATGTGTTGGGAGAAGCTGACAGTGTGTTCCTGAACTTGTTTTTTTTGTTCAACGCTGGAAAGAACAGACTTTCCTAATGACACATAGATTCCCACTTAGAGCCGTCCATCAGGCGCTGAGAACAAATGATCTGAGAAATTATTTGGTAAAACTCAGCCTTAGTTGTGTTCTGTTTTCCTTCACTGTTCTCCACAAACACGACGCAGCCTGGGTGAACGGCTACACCTAATTACAATCAATTATGGGCTCCAAAAAACAGCCAAACAAACTAGTTTCTCTGACAACAGAACAAAAGCTTGTTTATCCTGTACTATCTCTCTGTGGACATGCGGATATAATCAGGGTTTGTGTCGACTCCTGGTGTCTGTAGCTTGTGATTTCGGTGATGAAGCTTTTTATAATCCATTCAATGACTAAAATCTTAATGCACAATGAACTCAGCAGCTACACGTCAGCATTGGGACTTCTTCTCGCATAAAGTAAGCTTTGCGATTCCTTCCAAGCCTTGTCTTTCCTCCAATTGTTTCTTTGATTTGTGACTCAGCTAAAGGATAAATATATACACCTTCATCTTGCTCCTTTCATTCCTCCTCGTCTTATTTCTCCTCCTCCTCCTCCTCCTCCTCCTCACTTCTCTCTGCTAGGGGATGAATGAGGAACTCGCCAGTAAGTGACCAGTAGCAGAGAGAGTCACACATGTGTGAGGATCTGAAGTATAACCTGAGCTTCTCTGCTGACACACAAAGTTCTTGTCTCAAACATGTAATGGTCAAAAACCAAAGAATCTATTAACAGGTGTTCATTACCAAAATTGTCAAATCATCGTCAAATGCATCCTCCATCATTCCCATTTGGCAGCACACATGGGGAACCTTCATCTGTTATCTGCGAGCCTCTCACACACTGAACATTTGCTCTCACGTCAAACACGTTGCGAAGAACAGATGAATGCACAAGAATGCATACGAGTCTGAGCCGATGTGTTCACTAATAACTCGTAATGTGTTGAACTGATGCTGCACAATCTGATCATGCACAGCACTGCGGCTATTTCTGTTTAAAACATTGGAATATGTTGCATCGTTAATGTAATGCATGTGTATAATATTCAGGCACGAGAGGAAGTCTTTGTGAGGAGAGACAGGAAAATATGTTTTACATACCGTTGGGTCTACAATGTAAAAACTGTCAAGGAGAAGAAAGTTAGACCATCAGAGTTCAAATGAAGCTATAAAGTAATATTAAAGTATGCTTCCCTAGCTACGCTTTCCTCCTTCAATGGTGGTATGATTCTAAAAGATCTACAGATGGGACATTTCTAACTAATTGGGCTTTGTCTTGGCATCAAAGTACAAGCTGGCCAAGAGATGACTTGGTTAAGCTACACCGAACTGGTTAAGAGAATTATTAACGTTATCTAACAGCTATAGAATCTGAATTCACTTGATTACCTCAATTACATGTTGGGCAGTATCACTAGTGGCAGCAGCGTGAATCATACACACACACACACACACACACACACACACACACACACACACACAGCTGAGTCACACACACTGTGCCGTGCCCTCTGTGTCATGCATATTATCCATCTTCGGTCAAACTCATGACTGCTGGTCGTGTGAGGTGCGTGTCGTGTGTGTCTGTCACTCACATCCAACAGGCCATCCAACCAGAATCACACGTTCTGCACACTTCAGACTTCAGACTGGCATTTCTGTGATGCAGACAGGGAGAGGAAAAAAGAAAGATGTGACTGCAGCAGGGTTATGTGAGGCAACATACGATAACAGAATATTTCTCTGATACACGATGAGACGGATAAGTCCTGAATATAAATTGATTTTCACTGTCTGGGATAAAATATGCTTATGTATGCATCACTGGCCAAACATTATTAAGCAGCACTGACCTTATCTTCCTCAACTATCTTGTCTCTGTTCTCACTGCTGTACATTTTGGGTTATTTTAGTGCACTGAAATAACCCAGTTTGGCCTTGAATAGCCCCACTGTAATGTTCCCACATAACCTGAATGTGGGGAAGACAAAGCGCTGCGTCTTAGTGGTCTTTAGCTCCCCCTGCTGGACCTATCCTTCCAAACATGAACAATATGCATCCCTTGTTTTTAGTCATTCAAACACAAGGCAGGCAAATGTGTCTGTGAGTGTATTGACGCTTTGCTCTTCATCAGTCCTGGAGTGTAATCCACAAGTGTTTAAGTCTCCTTCCAACCGGCCACAGATCCTTCTTCTGATACAGCTGCTGTGTTTAAAACGCAGACAAGGCCAGTAAACTTCCCCTAATAACACCGCACAGTTCACAGTCAAAGGCGACACATTGCATATTCCCTTTCATCTCTCCAGTGCCTTTGAGACAGAGACAGGAGTGGGTTTTGAAGGGAGGGATGAGGGTTGTAGGCAGAGGAGGGGGAGACAGCCAGGCTGGATCTCTCTCCGTTTTGCCCCAGGGGTGTGTGCTGCTGCTGTTGCTCTCTCTTTGTCTGAGGACTGATTAACAGAAAGCAAGACTAAAGAGAGGGAATATGAATTGTGCGTGCTGACAAAAGCTGCCATTGTCTCGAACCTCTGCACACGTGTGAAATAAAAGGGAACCCAGATAAAGAATACTACAAAGATGAGTTCAGATCCAGTGGAAAAAAGAAATACAACTATGTAGAAATAGCAAGCATTCAAATGTGTGGCTTAATAATAAATGTACGGATGTGGCAGTGTGTCATTACGCACAAAGGCTCTTTTAAACAGGTTAGGTTGTGGCGACATTAGCTCTTATCACTATGTTTCATATGTTATGGGTTAAAGTAAAATCCTAATATCTTAAAATCAAAGTGACTGCAGGCAAGAAATCAATTTCCATCTAAAATCTAGATTAGTTAAAGTATTAAGTTTTACAGAATGGAAATAGTATCTCCAATTTGTTACACTAAGTTGCCAAAGAAAACAAAAATCTAAGTGACAGAAACTCAAAAGTAAAGAAATTAGCATTTAGTTTATACTTTACAAAACTGTTAAAGAGTTTTCAGTGATTTATTTCCTGACAATCTTCTTTTCTATACTCTTTTATTAAATATCTTTTCTTTCTTTTTAGTCACAGTTCAGCCCTTTACGGTTTTACTGTAGTAAATATATTTTACCACAAGATGGCATTGCTATCAAAATCCCCTTCTTCACATAAGGTAAAAGCTTCTATGAGTACATATGCACTGTAATTATACTTTACAGTACCAACCAGAAACCTCAGATCCTAATTACAGCCGTGGTATGTGCCTCATAACGCTACTACCATAATGTGAAACCCTAACCCTAACCCTAACCCTAACCCAGCGAGGTCAAGAGGCTGCAGAGCTTCCTCCTGCTGCTGCTTGACCTCTGAGGGTCAGAAGGTCTTGGAATTCCTCCTGGTGGAGACGAACTTCCACAACACTTGTCCCTCGCTCGCTGTCTGAACCCCAGACAGATGAAATCTAAATTAAGAACTAAGAACCTTTTAAAACAAGCAGTAAAAACAATTATTGTTTCATTCACTGGTGTTTTCAGGCTATTTCTTTTAAATGAGGAGTTCAAAGTGGGGGCACCGACTTAAAAGAGGGTTGCACTAACCATGATATTTTAGATCTTTAAATGTGTGGTAAAGAAATTTCCAGTGGCAGTTTTACTCTTTATTTCTGGAGAAACGATGTATCAGTACTTTACAAATACTTAACAGGAGTGATCTCTATCAGGAGCACAACAAAGGCACTGATGATGTTGCTGAATCCACCCTGAGCGTCCTAGAGCAACAGGCTCAGTCACTACGGCCTGCAGGGCTTCTGATTGTACCTAAACTTGCCAGGGTTATATGTTCCTATATTGGATTGTACATTTGTAAAGGTGTCACCTGAGAATCTGTGTTAATCAATAACCCTCAACACTCACTTATTCAAACTGCTGTCAAAGCAATCAGAGCTGCTTATTAGCAGATTTCTCTCATTTTCAATATTTGTCATGTGCTTTCCTTTGTCTTTGTCTCTTTGCTGCTGTAATGACTCAACTTCCCCTCAAGACCAATACAGTTAATCTCATTTCATCTTCAGCGGATGTTCTGTTGCTGCTCCAAGATCAAGTTATTACATCTGAGCTCAAACATCAAGGATTCTCCTGAAGACACACACGTAGGAGCCCAAACACACAATAATGACCGAATACGCTCGATACAGAGAAAAATGTTGGATCAATTATTTCAGTTTTTGTAATTCAGATGAAAGCAGCAGGTCTCAGCCTGTATTACTGATTGATACGGATTTATATCTTTATATCCTGTTGTTTGCTGCTGTAGACATTTTAATTTTACACAGTCTGCGGTAATGAGGAAGAAAAAGGACTTTGCTCAGTGTGCAAGTCTTGTGATGCCACGGAAGGGTTTCTGATAGTCACAGGGAGCAGACACCGACTGACGCCTGCACGGTAACCATTCTACTTAAAATAACCTTTATATAGCTCAAGACATGATTTCATGAAGCGTCAGCTTTCATCTCTAAATTGAGTAGTTATTGCACTCGTTTGCAATGTTGTAAATGACATGATATCCTATGCAATATTAATGCTATAACCTACAAGTAAGTGGGTAAATGTTCAGCTTTACGAGTAGATGAAATGCTAGCGGTGTTAAACTGATGGTTAAAACTGAATTTATTGCTTGGCTTAAAGAATTAATATGACATTCAGGGTCTGCTGATCCTCGATGGAGAAAATGTACTGCAATAATGTCATTGATTATCCGTCATGTATATTAGGCGATAAAGCTATTTGGAAACTGTGTGCTGCTGTCACATGATTGGTCATGGAATGGAAGAGTAACCTGAGGCGCACCCAGTCACTGAGGAGCGTCCCCTCGTCATGTGACAAGCCCACCTGGACAGAGGCAGGGCTGCGGCACAAGACGACATCTGTGTCCCAGCTAGTTTCCAGGTGAAAGAAACATCATCTTCCTCTCTTTCCCCCCCCCCCCCCCCCCCAGCTGTGACAACTAAACACACGCTTCTACATGTAGTACTTGTATGTTAGTAGATGATTGATATGATATTTTGTATATAGGTATCAGACTACAGTGGAAGTAAGTGCACCTAATCAAGAAACCTCGGTGAATAATGGTGAAGCAAAGCCAGAGCCGGTGTTCAAAGAGGTAAGCTCTACCTCAAACACAAGGCCTCTTCAGGGTGGGGGGGGGGGGGGAGATGAATGCATGCAAACATGTTTTTTTCCATCACAGATGAAACCATCTGTTCCAGAGAGGAAAGAGACTCATCTGGAGTCTATGATGAGGAGAAATGACACGAGGGAACTGTCTCGAGACAAAACTAATTTGACCCGCAGTAAGTCAATGGGGAGCCTTCAAAGCAGCGCCGGGTCCATCGGGGCCCTGGCGGCTCTGTTTGAGTCAAAGACAGCCACACAGAACAAGGTGAAGAGCAGCGTCAGAGCTGTATGTTTCGCGTCACCTTACAAGTCAACAGACGTCACGCCAGTGGTGAACGGAGAGGTCGAAGAGTTAAAGAGCCCTGCAGAGGAGCCAAAGACCCCAGTTCCTCCTGATGCTTCAGTTAGTGCTGCTAAAAGTGACGCAAAAGGTCACGTGATTCGAAAGGTAAATACAATCACACACCCGGGCCATTTCAGGCCATTTCCATCGTGTGACTTCTAAAAATAGGATCAAGACTTATTGTCACACAGACAGACACACGGTGACAGTTCATTGTTTCTCTCTCTAGGTGGCGAGTCAGACCCGGGTGGAGAGGAGAAAAACAATAGGGGGTATTGATTTTGAAACAATTGCAGCCTCTCAAGCCGGTGAGTACTCTGAGATGAACTGTTTACCTAACCACCGTGCACTTCAACCTACACACAATAAAGCATGTCTAAAGTCACTGAGGAATATCCATATTGAGTAGTTATCAGTAGAACTCATTAACCTTTTACGGTTCGGTCAAGGCAATTTGATGGGCAGACAGAAATTCCAGTCAAAAAGAATACACAGGAACAAAATAAAAACATCTTAAGATTAAGACAATAAATACCACAAAGACCAGCTGATAAGACCAAGACTGCAGCCCTGAGCAAGGTTGTAAGGAAGCTGGCATCACGTCTTTAGCCTTTAATCCAGATCTTCATTTGCTATAACATTTCAGATACTATGGACCAAAGTCGAATACCAAATAAATTCAAATGTATTGCTACAATAGAGTCTTTTAGTCACAGGACAACAAATCAACTGAACATGCAAAGAAGAATAAGGTTTCTAAAGGTATAAATAGGTATAAATGGAGCTGCCTATAATTGATACCAAATAACATATATCTCTTTATTAAACATCCAAGGAAATTGTCAGGGAATTACTGACCCATAAATTAAAATATTATCCATATATGTTTAGTTTCCGATCCACCACAGTAGCAAATATCAGCCCAATCCAGTGTCATGCAGCTGAAAATACCCTAACAAGATCCGCTGGCGAACATTCCCTAGAAAGCCGTCACCGAGTCCTTTGACTCAGGCCAAAGCTGTGGAAGGTATGAATGAAAGGGAGGTGCAATGGAGATGAGCATCAGGACAGTGACTGTGCAAGAAGCAGTGATTGACTCAACCTGCTGTGGGCTGTGAGTAGACCACTCCAGAATAAGACAGAAATAGCCAGCAAACAAGTCCTGAATTAGTGAAGGAGGGTGAAAGGGTCAGCTGTCACTGGGGCAGGAATGAGGCAGAGAGAAGGAGCCACCAAGAGTGTCAGAAGCTCCATTGCCAGGACACGAACCAACAGGAAAGCAGATCCAACACATTTAAACAGATTGAAAGTAAATAAGAAGACAGGCAGGTCATAAGGAACTGGGAGCTGTTCGTTTTCTGTGAGTACAGATTTGTATTTTGATGGAATGGGGCAACTAAAGAATATTCTGTGTATCTGCTGAGTGGAAACCATCTTACCAGCATGTTATATGGCGTGTACATGCTCTTTAAAACCTCCATACTCCTTTAAACCCTATTAATCTGAATAAATACAATCTCTTGGGGCAGCTCATAATACCCAAGATTGGTAGTTTTTGCAACTATGTAAATCTTGAAACATTAGGCTGTTGAAAATGTTATTTCACTAGAGGTTGACCTAAATGTTCTCTAAATCCTCATCTCACTGAGGTCTTGCTTTATACATGTGTTGCTGAGTGACAGCTGCTAGTGGACTATTAATTTACAATCTGAACTGTGAACAGTTTTAAGACATATGCATGTTTACTTCTGCTCTTCTACGCTTAGTCAACTGTAGCCGTGTTTAACGCTCAGCCTTTGTGTCAGTGGAGTCAGGTATCTGTCCCTCTCCACCACAAGTGGTACATTTATAACTCCACCACATGGCAGCTGTAAAACATATATAATGTAATGTTACTATGAGTCAACCTTAAATTGCTAACTACACTAAACACAGTTTTTGGACGTGGATGTGAACATAGAAGTCATCTGTATGTTATTAAAAGGAGTCGCTTGTTCATTTCGGTCTATCTCACATGATGTTGTGACAGTCTCTGAAAATAGCGCGTTATTTTGACACCAGCTGCCTTTTGTAACAGCTAAAATTAACCAGTAAACAAAATGAGTCGAATTACTACTACTTTTGCCCTTTAAACCCAAATTCCACGTAAAAGAATTTGATGGCACATTTATATCACAGCAATTAGTTATTACATCATTGTCAACATGGATCTGTGACAGCTCTGATTAGATCTTATCTTAAGTAATAAACATAGCAAATTGTGTCGTAAATGCATTTAACTCATTAAAACTGCTGTGTCTGATGTCTCTGCAGATGAAAAAAGGAGGTCAATTGCAAATTTCCGAGACAGCTCCTTAATCCAAACCAAGGGGACGCTGTGTGTCTCGGTCAAAGCTATGTCTGCTCTCTATCTGTCAAAGGTGGTACCTCAGGATTCAACACGCAGCCTTTTAAAACCGGTAAACATCCATGTACTCTTTGTGTGTTCTCTTCTTTCCTTTTTATATTTAATTACACACATTAAAGACATTAGAGAGATGTATGATTATCTGAAAAATATTTTCTGTTGTTGTTGTTTCATCGTGACCTTTGAACTTTACTGTAGAGATACCACTTACGCTGTGGCAACAATGCTCACAGAGTACGTCTGTACTTCCACACTGCAGTTTGTTATCTTTTACAGTGTCATATAACACATCAAACAGTGAATAACTAATTAAATATATCATATAATGATTACTGATCTGTCAGCCATCATTGTTTTCGATCCAGGCACAAGATCAGTCATCTGCATCTGGGAAAAGATCCCAACTAACCAAGGTAAGGTAGAATTTGACATTTTGCATAACAGTGTGCATTGGATTTGCATGTTACAATAACATAAACATCTTCCACATTATCATATACCATATCGTTTCTGAACTAAATGCTTGCTTTTCCTTAGAGTTCCATCAGTTTCTTATTGAACGACCTCTAAATGTAATGTAGTTAATCATGTGGTTCCGTTTGCTGGTTGCTTTGGAGTTCGGCTAACCCACTGACACCTGGCATGAGTTGGAAGGTCAAATATCGCTCTCATTGCTGTAAGCATGTCTGCACACTCCGGAGCATGATTTTCACTGGAAAGCTCATTACTGTTACAAAGGACTCAATGATGAGAACGTTACTTTGTTGTTCTAAGATGTCCAAAGACTCCGAACAAAGGAAAGATGACCCTCCTCCACTTCCTTCAGCCGGACATAAACCAGGACCAGAAGACATCTCTGGGGCACATGTCCCACAATTCATGCCATCCCAACTCTCCAAAGAAAAGCTGTACCAACAGCGGCAAAAATGTGAGCTGAGAAGGCTCCTGAAGCACACTCACCCGGAGCTGAAGATGTTGAATGAAGTTGTGGATGAGGAGCTTGCTGAGGTTTTGAGATTAGAGACTGGGGTGACAGCTGGTGAAACAGGATACGAGGGAGAGGTCCTTTCAAGATGCTTGATATTTGAGAACTGTGCCCAGATTAACAAAGTATCTCCTTACACCCCCAAGATGCGCACGGCAGAAAGAACAATGGAAAGAGGCGTTGTCAGTAAAACATCAGCTGTGTTTGAGGAGCATGAAGAAAGGACTTGTAATGAAAGTGATAAAGGCATCGTAGAGGATGACAAAACACTTGGGTCTAGTCCAGATCCTAACAGAGAGTGTGAGGAGGAGATGATAAAAATAGATGTTCAGGCTACCCGAAGGATATTTGAGAGTCAGTCTGTTAACACATCCACACCAAATCCAGATAATAAGTGCCAGGGAAAAGTTTCTATTTCTGGAGATGAGACAGGGGCAGTCAGAAAACAAAAACAGGAGTTTGAAATGTATAGCAAAGATAATCTACACATCGAAAACAAAAGCAATACATCTACCAAAAGTCTTGATTTGACAGACCAGCCCAATAAACAAGGCCCATGTGTTCATATCATTGGTCAAAGCTCTGACCATGTGTTTTCTGATAGGAAAGGGGATTCTACTGGTGAAACAGTCTTTGAGGGTGAGCCTACAAGCTCCCATGATCCAGAAGAATTTGGGAAAATAATCGAAACGAGTGCAGCTCTTTCCCAAAACAACCCATTTATCCCAACAAACATAGAAAGGGAACATTCCTTTGTGCATACATCACAATCACAAAGCCCAGCAGGAGACAGTGGGGCAGCTCAGGACCTTCTGATAGCTAATGTCAAGAACAGAGCTCACTTGTTTGAATCAATGCCATTTGACCAAATCAGGAATCAGAACAAGAACGAAATTGAGACGTTGGTTGAGAACATCAAGGAAACGCTGAATTCCCTTCATCACGTTAATGCCATACATTCAGATGGCTTAATCATTGAGGTAAATGAGACAATGATAGCTAAAAAGCCAAATTCACACTATCAGAGAGTGGGCCTGAGATTAAATATGATGAGGTGGCTGAAGGTGGTGCACAAAACTTCATACTCCAGTTGCTACCACGGTCAAACCTAAAGCCTCAAATCATTTATCTAAAGGAGGGTAGTAAAGGAAATATAGAGACAACAGTGATGAATGTACCGGTGCAGCATCATCACTTCAATACCAACCAAGACACAGAGTTTAAAACGGCCAATGTGGTTCAGCTTGTTGAGGATATTCTCAATCAAGATAACTCTCTGCGGAAAGGAGTGATTATCCAGGAGGATACCGACAGATGTGCTGAAGTCATTGTTTACTCCCTCTACAATTATTTTGATGAGGAAGATGTGAACAGTTTCTGTCCTCCACAAGGTGCAGAGTATGATGAACCAGAGCAAGAAAGAGATGTGAGTAAAACAGACAGTCAAGAACTAAGAAGAGATGTTATTGGATCAACCACAAGCTGCCTTCTAGAAACTCCCAAATACCAAATCTGCCAAGGATCAATAAGGCCTGAAATCACAGTAAAAGGGAATGTGAAATTGTTCAAGAGTTGTATTGAAAAGGGAGAATTGGAGTATTTGAAAACTCTTCAGGATGAGCCAACAGTGCAAGAACAAGAACTCCCTTCTTACCAAAATGTGGCTGGACAAGGAATGGAGCTTCATCACGAACAGCAAGGTGATCAAGCAGAGGAGAGTACTGCAGAATGGGTCCCAGTGGATGTAAAGAGACTGAAAAACATGTTCTCTGGAGATCAAGGACCAACCCAACTGAAACAAAATATATGTGGAAGTCTTGCCCAGTCTACCACCATCTCTTGTGCATTCACAAGTCAAAATGTGCCACGAGGAAAGAACCAGTCCTCTACAGAATATATTCATGGGCAAGTAAAGAATAGCTTTGAGAGTGGTGGAAAAACACAAGAAGGAGAATGTAACTCTACAGTTGCACCACAGGGATCATACCTACATCTTGAGACTAAGGACGATGGTAGGCTGAAGACTAAGGCTGAATTAGTCGAGGTGGTGGATAACAATGATGAGATCTCTAACCTCCAAACTGCAATACATAGCCTCCATCAGGCCACAATCGAGGCCAAATCTTTGCATCACTCGTCACAAGCAAAAGCGGAATTTCTTGTTCAAGATCCCATCTCAGTTACATCAGGTAATATCAAACACTTAAGAAAAAAAGCAGAATTACCTCAAGAAAATGAGGACAAAAAACAGGACCCATGCACCAAGTCTACCTGGAATGAACTCCCATCAACCTCCAACATCACCTCAGAACATAAATCAGACCACCAACACAAGAACACAGATACATGTGGTAAAGATACTTATTCTGAAGGAGTACAAACTACTCAGACATGCCGCGAAATGGGTCCAAAGGGCACAGAGGTGGACCAGAAACAACATTTTCAAACTGCTATGGTATCTGTACAGCAAGAGGATGAGGAAGTTGTTTTTGAGGGTAAACTTCAAGCAGCTTTGGATTCCCTGGAAAGATCCAACATCAATGTCAGTAGAGGAGATTTCAGAGCAGCTATGATATACAGAAATGTGTCCAAACCTCACAAAGAGAGATCACAAAATGTGAATACAGCGTCTGCTCAAAATCCCACTAAAGAGGAGTTTTGCCTTGTGACTGAACCTAAACCAACTCAAGCATCACTGAGACAAGAGGAGCTCTCCAAAGAGCAGGTGACTTCAGCAAATGCAGAGCCCCAAAACCAAAGTAAAAGCCTAAATAAACCAGCAAGAAGTGCTGTCTCTGGCAGAAGACATGTTGGTCCAAAACCAGCCATCCCACCTAAACCTGAGCATTTGAAAGTGAAACAAAGAGACATTTTATCGACCAATACAAAGAATCCTGAGGCAACCAAAACTAATACTTTGAGACCCAAAGAAACAGTTCCTCAACCATTGCCAATGATATTGGTGTCATATAAGGATGAACAAAAGCAAGGCCTGTTCAAAATTGATACTGGTGCAGACTCAGGGCCTGATTCAGCAAATCATCAAAGAAATAAGCCTTTTGATGAAGCTTTACAGATGTCTCAGGAAACGGAAGTAGGGCATCAAGTACAAGGTTCAGTCGTCATCTTGGAATCTGATAACATAGATAAGAATATCATTAAGCGACAACAGGAGATACATTTCACAGCAGAAGAGAAGAGCCCCAAGGATTTCCCAATCAAAGAGAATATGAATGAAACGGATGAAAGCCATGTAGATTTTCATGAAGCATGTAAGAAATTTGGAGGAAAAAAGGCAATTTCAGCAAAGAATGCTCCTGTAAAGCCAAAAAGAGTAAAGATTGCCCAGCCTGACAACAAGAACCCAAAACACAGGTCTGGAGATAATTCCTCAATTCTTGCACATGGGGTTGAGGAACCACAACAAACTCTAACTGGTCCATCGTGCAATAACCCAAACACCTGTGGACAAACTGCTGACAGCAGAGACAGGCACGAGGAAGAAATTAAACAAGAAAGCAAAGTTGCGATGAGAGAAAAGAAAGGACGAGCCGAGACAGAGGACGAACGCAGAGAGCGTCTGTCAGTTCACATGGATGAGATCATGAGAGAGAACATAACAGCAGCCATGGGAATTTTTGACAACTTGCGAAAGCAGGAGGAACTGGAGAGCATTCTCAACCGAGTTGAAGAAATTGAACAGGACACGAGCGAGGTTGATGTAAAGCGTCTGAGTGGAGTCTTTGAAA
The DNA here is from genome assembly GCF_900634415.1 of Cottoperca gobio. Lineage (NCBI taxonomy): Eukaryota > Metazoa > Chordata > Actinopteri > Perciformes > Bovichtidae > Cottoperca > Cottoperca gobio. The sequence goes on along the minus strand of NC_041374.1, from coordinate 2,825,869 downwards.
ACGTTCCTGACTGGGTTGTCAGCTCCGAAAACAAGAAAGATGAAAAGGCCAAAGTAGAAGACAAAGAAGAGAAGTTACCATTAATGAGACACAACATTCAACGCAAGCCCTCAATGGCCCATGTTTTTGGAGATCTTGAGCGAGCCAGTGAGGAAATCATGAATCTAAAAGAACAGACTTTAGCCAGACTTATCGACATAGAGGAAACCATTAAGAAGGCTCTTTATTCTGTCTCTACCTTGAAATCTGATTCAGATATTGTTGGTTTGTCATGCCTGTTCAAAGAGTCATTAGGGACAGACCAAGGATGCCCATCCTCTGGTAGTATTAGCAGAATTAGCATTGGGTCAAGCAGAACAAAATCACTGCAGACTCAGGAAAGCCCTACAGCGCAGGGAAACAGAGCTCTGCCAGTTAGCCAGAGTGCAAGAATTGAAGAAGCCCCTGCAAAACAACGAGCAAGTCCTCCATCTTCGCCTGCCTTCATATCCATCCAGTCGGCTGCTAGAAAGACAGATAAAACAGAGGTGCTTCCATCAGAGACCACAATCTGCCCGAAATGTCAGCACAGCCCAAAAACAGAAGAGAAATTCCGGACAACTAAAACTTTGACATGCAACAGTCCTGCTCAAAACAGAAAAAGGGTCCCAAGAAAAGGAGGTAAAAAACAATCCTCTAGCAACCCTAAACGAGAGCTCAGTGTGCTCGAGGTGCAGACTGACCGTGAGGGGAAAAGTATCATGGCCACCAAAACAATCAAAGAACTATGAGCGGACTGATCGGTTTTACTCTTCCAAACCCACCACTGTTTTCACTGGTCAGCCAGAAACTACAACATTTTACATATCAGGTCCCCAAGTACCCAGAAGTATAGCTGCCAATCATTCAGAACCTTAAATCATTCACATGTTTGTTTCATCTTGGCAAAGTGTTGTCATCTATTTTATGACAAAGTCGTTATGTACATACTTTTATTTGCGAAGTTATGAATTATATTGACAAATGCTTATGGTTTATTTATTGCTTATTACTGGCTTAAGATTTTCTTATTGAGGATTTATTTGTAGCTTGTATTCTTTAAAACGTTTTTTGGTTTGAATTTGAAATTAAAGATGTGTTATTGGTTTTCATTGATGCGTTCGTGTTTGTTGTTATAAATGCTAATTATAAGCCTCTTTGTTATAACCAAGCTCAGTCTCATTTCTTTCATCAGTTTCAACCAGCTTGTCGAGAGATGTGTTCAGCCTGTTTGAAGACGGTTTATCCGATGGAAAAAATTACTGCAGACAAATACATTTTTCACCAAACGTGCTTTTGTTGTAAACTGTGCAAGAAAATATTAAGGTGAGATACTGACATATTTTACAGAAAATCATCTGCAACATTGATCAATGATTTCAATGAATCAATGAATCTTTTTTTAGCAAGCAGCAGGTGAAACATATACAGTCTAACTGGCACGCTGCTTCACTGCAGCAGTGAACTGTAACTGACTAATTGTGCTCATTTGTAGCATGCACAATTACACACCTTTACATGGGGAATTCTACTGCATATTTCACTACCAACAACTGTTCAGAAGAAAAGGGAATTACGACGAAGGCTTTGGACACGTTCAGCACAAGAACCGATGGCTTCTGAGGAGCTCTGCTGACGTGGTGTCCAATGAGTCTGAGTCTGAGGCATAAAGGGACAAAGTGAGTATCATGAGGTCATGATTATCTCTCTTATGTAGTCATTACATTAAAACTCTGCTCTTTTTCTGTCCTCAGCTGATTTAATGGTGAAAGCGACAACATGGAAAATCTTGAAGACGTGTTTGAGGCACCATACAAAGGCCGACTGCCAAATCTTAGTGTGTTCATTTACTGATTGGTAAATAACCCACAAGCTAATTTCAACAATGGCTTAATCATTAAGTCAGTTTTATTAAATTACCATTTGTTTGTTTTTTCAAAATGAGTGCAACAGATTAAAGTAAACATGTTTGTATAATCCTTTCTCGTGGACATAAAGTGAAATTAAAAATAGTTTTTAAAATTAGATTTGAACAGAATGTGAATTTAACAGGAATGAACAAGTGTCATGTAATTAGATTCTCGATTTGTATGGTATTGTTTTTGCTCTATAAATATAACCTTGATCTTAAACAGATACATTGTGTGAGTCAATGTATCACAACCTTCCAGTTATAAAATACAATGTAATAAAAACAAATTGTGACAATATAATAAAATTGCTTAAATTGTTTTTTACGGGGGGGTCATGGAACAAAGGTGCTTTGAGGTCTTGAAAAGTGCTATATAAAGTCAATTTATTATTATTATTATTATTGTCATAACAGTTAATTATTTATTTCCTTAAAACCATATTCTCCATTTGTTCCATTACCCTTTTTGCTGCTTCTGAGTTCACAAAATGACTACCTGATAAATAAAAATGTGAAAACTGATATCCATTTAACAAACAATGTTGGACTTCTCAGTGGCTTTATTATATGATCCCTTCTCAGCACTTCCATTCTCAGGTGTTCTGCAATGCATATAATTGCTCCTCAGTTCCTTCTCATAATAAAGCTCATTATAAGTATTACTCTATCCATCTGTTCATTATTGTGTGTTGAAAACGTCCATCCTTGCTCACTGGGAGGGTGAGATTTATTTGCCCTTCATATCGCTCTCATCTTACAGTAAAGAACAAAAGATCCTCAAACCTCTTGATCAATCCTAAACGAAACTATAACTCTTTTGAAAGCCTTGTTCTTACGCTCGCAAACCCAACATGGAAAACAATAAAGCCAGTTTTATTTGTTACTGTGTACCGCCCTCCTGGTCCGTATTCTGAATTTCTATCTGAATTCTCAGAATTTTTATCAAGTTTAGTCCTTAAAACAGATAAAGTAATTATTGTAGGTGACTTTAATATTCATGTGGATGTTGATAGTGAGCCTTAATAATGCATTTATCTCAATATTAGATTCAATTGGGTTCAGTCAGAGTGTACATGAACCAACTCACTGTTTAAACCACACTCTGGACCTTGTTCTGGGATATAGTGTTGAAATTGAAGGTTTATCAGTGTGTCCACATAATCCTCTTTTATCAGACCATTTTTTAATAACTTTTGAAGTCCTGTTACTGGACTACAAGCCAGTAGGCAAAATATCCTACGCTCGATGTTTAAACTAAATTTAAGGAAGTGATTCATCAGCACTTAATTCAATACCAGGACTCAATATAATGGAGGACTCCAATGCTAACTTTAGTCTAGTTAGAATACAGCCGCCGCAAGTAGAATACAGCCACCGCTAGTGTTCGTCTGCGTTACAGCCGCCGCCAGTGTTCGTCTGCGTTGAAGCGTCCAGCAAAGACTGCTGTCAATTATTACGAGAAAGAATGGACAACAATCGATCGTCAAGGATAATTGTGAAGCGATGTGTTGTATGGGGGTGTGGGGCCGTCTCCAAATCTAGCTTTCTGTGGCCAAAAGAGGATAAAATGTCGCGTTTATGGACAAGACAAGTGCGTCGATGTATAAACATGCAATACAATTTCAAGCTGGTTTGAAAAATGTATTAGTAAAGTTGTGTTTTGTACATTTCAGACATGTCAGAAGCAAATTGCTGTGCAGACGGATCCCCCTACAGAGCCTTCTATTCCTATATCTCTCAGTAGTGACGACTTCATGAGCTTCTTTAATGATAAAATTAGAATTATTAAAGACAAAATTAATCTCCTCCTGCCCTCAATTGGTAATGACTTAACTTCAACCTCCAGAATTTCAAAAACATCTGTAACTCCTGAAATATATCTAGACTGTTTTACTCCATTAAACCTTAACCAACTAACTTCAACAATCTCATCGTCTAAGCATCATCCTGTCTTTTAGACCTGATTCCAACTAAACTGTTTAAATAAGTTTTACCCTTAATTAACACCTCGTTATTAAATATGATCAACCTGTCTCCTATTATCTGGTTACAGTACCAAAATCCTTTAAAGTAGCTGTAATAAAACCACTTCTTAAAAAGCCTAGTCTTGATCCAGAGGTTTTAGCACTATAGTCTGATATCTAACCTTCCCTTTCTCAGCTAACATCCTTGAGAAAGCAGTCACAAAACAGTTGTGGGATTTTTTTACATAATAGTTTATTTGAGGTTTTTCAATCTGGATTTAGAGTTCATCATAGCACAGAGACGGCACTGGTGAAAGTTACCAATGACCTTCTATTGGCATCAGACAAAGGACTTGTCTCTGTTCTTGTCTTGTTAGACCTCAGTGCTGCTTTCGACACTGTTGATCATGACATTCTACTACAGAGACTAGAACATTGTGTTGGCATAAAATGAACCGCACTAAGCTGGTTCAAGTCCTATTTATCTGAGCGATCTCAATTTGTACTCGTTAACAATAAATCCTCCATGACAGCCAAAGTCAGTCTTGGAGTTCCGCAGGGTTCTGTACTTGGACCGATTCTATTCACCTTATATATGCTTCCTTTGGGCAATATTATAAGGAACCACTCTATAAACTTTCATTGTTATGCGGATGATACCCAATTATATCTATCAATTAAACCAGATGAAACCAATCAATTGGCTAAACTTCAAGCATGCCTTAAAGATGAATGATTCATATGATTTCTGCATTTTAAAGTTAAAATGACAAAAACTGTAGTTAACTTTCACACCGGATTATGAATAAGGAAAGAGGGAAACTATGGTCATCTGATTATGATTTCAGTACAAGTTAAAGTTTGTGCTCTTCTATAATTTGGTCAGCACTGTATCTGGTCCCCGATGCTCCATTTGCTGGTTTTCTAAAATCAAAACCGAAAAAAGGATTATTATATAGAATCATCAACACTAAATATATCAGTGTAACTTCAATATATATATATTTTTTAAATATAGTATTCATACTTGAGCTCAGCGTGGTCCTGAAGCTCAACATTGAGGGTTTCAGGCAGTAGGAAAGTGAAACATCCAGCAGCAATGGGGACGATGCCGTATATCAGCATGGGGATGGTGTAATGGTAAACATCCAGCAGCCTGATCAGTGGAGCGATGATGGCTGCCACACGAGCACACATGGAGTTTACACCAAAACCTTTGTGCCTGCAAGAATAAACAATGGGCTCAGATGATTTTGGTAACGTTTTAGATTACAGCCCATAAATTAAAGTGTACTTGTTATGAATACATGAGATATCATTCCTAAATTTCCCTTGGGATGAATAAAGTATCTATATCACTAAAGTAATGACTGGATACCTATACCCATACAAATATATAAGAAACGGTGAAGATGATAAGAGATGAGTAGAATAAGGCAATAATGGGTATTACATTTGGTGTGTGCATGGGGATATACACAAATACCCTGTGGTGACCCTTACAATTTTGTTTGAGGGGAAAAAGCATAGGGTTAAGGCTGGAGTTAGTATTCTCCTTACACATGGCTCCCCACTACACCCGAATGCCGCACTGACTCACCCCCACTTTACGGTGATTAGAGACAGGCTATACCGTGTGAGCCTGACACAAATAGTGGAAAAAAACACCCAGTCACTGATGCCGAAAGAGTCGGTGGGAAATGATTTTCCAGACGGCTCAACATAACCCCATTTCTGGTCATCTAGGGCAGTCAGTGGTCGCCGGACAGCAGCACCCCCCTCCTCGCACGGAGCTCCAACAGCACTCGCACCAGAGCTCCGACAGCAACCTCGCCTATTGTTTTTGGATATTTAGGGAGTTAGGTGGTACGTGAGTGTTTTTTTATTGGTTAAGTGGTCCTTGGTCTGAAAAAGTTTGCGAAACACTGATCTAGGGTATAACAAAACACTACATCGGATCATGGCCCGATTTTAATGCCCAGGGATTCACGCGGACGTGAAGAGGTGGTGTGCGTCCTGCTGCAAATGTCAGCTGGTTAACCCGCCGTCCACCCCTAAAAGCGGCGTTGCGCCCATTTCCATTAATAGAGGTGCCGTTCGAAAGAATTGGCATGGACCTCATCAGGCCATTAGACCGGAGTATCGCTTTATGTTGGTCCTCGTGGATTACGCAACACGATATCCTGAGGCAGTGCCGCTGCGTAATATCTTGGCAAAGAGAGTGGCACAGGCGCTGTTCCATGTTATCTCCCGAGTTGGGATCCTGAAACAGATCTTAACTGACCAGGGCACATCCTTTATGTCACGCATGTTACGCAAACTGTACGGACTACTTGCCGTCCGCTCAATTTGGACTAGTGTCTATCATTCCGCAGACAGACGAGCTGGTGAAGCCGTTTAACAAAACGATGAAGAACATGGTACGTAAGTTCGTTCACAAGGATAGCCGTAACTGGGATAAATGGTTAGGCCCTCTGTTGTTCGCAGTGCGAGAGGTTCCCCAGGCCTCCACAGGATTTTCTCCCTTTGACCTGTTGTTTGACAGGAAGCCACGGTGTGTTTTGGACCTGGTTAAAGAAAACTGGGAGGAAGGTCCGAGCACGAGTAAGAATGAAGTTCAGTACAAAACTCCATTCACTGAGACATTTATCATGGGAGAAATTGCTCAGGAACATCAGCAGCGCCTGTATGACAGAGGGCAATTTACACCGGGAGATAAAGTGTTTGTATTGCTCCTGTCCGCTGGCTCCAAATTACCCGCCAAGTGGCAAGTTCCCTTCGTGGTCACACGGCGAGTGGGGGACGTCGATTATGAAGTGGTGCGATTGGACAGGGGGGAGCGACACAAATGTACCACCTCAATCTCCTGAAGAGAGGTGGCCTTTGCCTCTCTGGCTACTACGGTGATGGAGAAAGATGACTTGAGACCGGAGGTGGAAAAAACTGACAAATCAGCCACGGTCTCTTGTGACAGCCATCTTTCACCAAGTCAGATGGCAGACGCTGCCTTGTTGCAAAGGTTTTTTGCCAATGTGTTCTCCCCCTACACGGGTGCACAAATCTCGCACATCACCACAAAGAAACGGTCACAGGCGTGACGGTGCGGTCAAGGTCCTATCAGCTGCCTAAACACAAGAGGAAAATTCTTCAGGCGGAACTTCAGGCCATGCTAGAGATGGGGGTAATAGAAGAGTCCAACAGCGACTGGTGCTGCCCCGTCGTGCTGGTGCGCAAGCCCGATGGGTCAGTGCGGTTATGTGTGGACTATCGCAGGGTGTGTCCAAATTCGATGCCTACCCGATGCCCCGGGTCAACGAACTCCTGGATCAGCTGGGCACGGCTCGTTTTTACGCGATACTGGATTTAACCAAGGGCTACTGGCAGATTCCCGTCTCCAGAGTCCAAGGAAAAAATGGCCGGGAGTGACTCAGCTAGGGATCAGACAGTGGGACAGAATCAGGTAATCAGCGACACAATATAAGCATGCTGGTAACCTGGTTCTGTGCGTTTACAGTAGGCTGGGTCCTGGAGCATCGACGTGAGCAAGCCCGATATCATCCAATCTTGGAAGCTAAGCCAGGGCTGGTCCGTGGCTGTACCGTGAGGACTTGGGACTGCCTGAAAAGGCTGACTTTAATTTGTAATAAACTGTTTTTCTCATCCCTCCTCTCCGTTCTGTCGTTTTTCCTGTGTGTGAGCAGGGAAGTCTGACAATTGCTATATTTTGTAACTGTAGAAAAGACCCAAAGTTACAAATTAGTGTTATTAAGTATCATTGCCCAGTAGACTTTGGCCAATCATGTAAGTATTTGGAAATTTCTAAGCAATATTAATATTATTATTATTATTATTATTATTATTATTATTATTATTATAGTTCACCTCTTTTTCAGTGTTACCAAATGTTTTATGTAATCATAAGCAGCAGCATAAAGAGTGACATTACCTTAAAACGGTTGGGTATAATTCTGCAGTGTAAACGTAGGCTGTGTTGAAAGAGGCAGCAGATGCAAATTTCCCCAGTAATGCTATGGTTGTTACCACCACAGGAAGATCTGGTGAATAGATAATATATTAGAAAAACATATACTGTACTCGTGAGATAAACATTGAAAAATTGACAAGTCTATAACAAATGTTTTAAGATAATAAAACTTTTTGAAGATACCATGTGGGATAACAAGGACCATGAGGCAAGCAGCCCCACCCAAGAGAAGACAGCCTGCCTGACATATTCTCCTTCCAAAGTGTTGAATTAGAGCCAAAGGAACAAACATTGCAGGAATTTCAGCAACAGCAAAGATGAACTGTGTGAGGTAGATATTCAGGCCGAAACTGCCAACATTCAGGCTCAGCCCATAATATTGAAGACTTGTTGAGAACCTAGTGTCAGTTGGAGAATTGGAAAAATATGTTCAGTTTTCCTAATTACTTCAAACAGGATTATTGTGACAAATGTGTACTGTTAACATTGTAGCTATTACATAGCATTGCTAAATAGTATTAATGTATCTCATGTATAAGGATTCAATGACTGACAAAGACAGTGGCATGAACAATAATCTCTATTAAAAAGGACACACCAGTTAAAGCTCATTATGAAAGTACGTTTTCTCAAATACGGTATCCGGAAGAGGTCCAACACGTTTCTTCTTCTGGATGCACCCTCCATCTCAAGCTTAACATGTTAAAAAGTAAGTTTTAGAAAATGTGCATGTGTCACAAAGAGGTTCATTATATTTTGTTTGAAGTCAAAGTGTGTTGAATGCAGCTCGCCTTGTCCAGCAGATCTTCTGGGACCGTTCTCCCGTTCACCCTGGCTGCCCTCCGGAGTTCCTTTAGTGCCTCCTCCTTCCTGCCCTGGGTCATCAGCCAGCGAGCTGACTCTGGGACAAACCTATTGGAACACAGGTTCAAAATCCCAAAGTTTGATTTAGATATTAAAATTAAAACCTCTCTGGCAATGTCTTGACAAACTTGTCAAATTGTTATGGAACTGACCAGTAAAATAACCCCAGGATAAGGATGAGAGGGCTGAAGAGCACCAGCTGCAGGATCCTCCAGTTGTTGATTAAATAGGCAATGCTGGACATTAAGGTTAGTCCAACAGAACACAATGTTACGATGACCATTGTGCAAAGAGCAACCTTAGAGGGATCAGTCCACTCCACCGCTGTAAAACAGATGAGGATTTCACATATTGGGTTTACTTTACATTAGTTCTGACCTTTTTCAGAACCATAGTCTTTCGAATTCCTGATAGTGTTTTTTTCCAGGCAGTCTTTGGTTTCACCATTAACTGCTCAACATTTGTGTGTCACTGAATGGCCGGCTTTCCTTTGCGCCAAACATCGCTCAAAAGTGTTTTCTCATGAGCTGAAATCGAAGAACTAAGACTTTTTCTATGTACAAAAAAGGCCTATTTCTCTCAAATATTGTTCACAAATGTTTTTAAATCTGTGTTAGTGAGCACTTCTCTTTTGCTGAGATGATACATCCACCTCACAGGTGTGGCATATCAAGATACTGATTAGACAGCATGATTAGGCTGGTTACAATAAAAGGCCACTCTAAAGTGTGCAGTTTTACCTTGAAAAGAGACATTTATTAGGCAGGGGGGTTGTGGCCTGTGGAATGTTGGTCGACTCCTCTTCAATGGCTGTGCGAAGTTACTGGATATCGGCAGGAACTGGAACACGCTGTCGTATACGCCGATCCAGATCATCCCAAACATGCTCAATGGGTGACATGTCCAGTGAGTATGCAGGCCGTGCAAGAACTGGGATGTTTTCATCTTCCAGGAATTGTGTACAGATCCTTGCAACATGGGGCCGTGCATCATCATGCTGCAACATGAGGTGATGTTGGTGGATGAATGGCACAACAATGGGCCTCAGGATCTTGTCACAGTATCTCTGTGCATTCAAAATGCCATCAATAAAATGCACCTGTGTTCGTTGTCCATAACATGCCCATACCATAACCCCACCGCCACCATGGGCCACTCGATTCACAACGTTGACGTCAGTAAACCTCTCACCGACATGACGCCATACACACTGTCTGCCATCTGCCCTGTACAGTGAAAACCGGGATTATATCCGTGAAGAGAACACCTCTCCAAAGTGCCATCGAAGGTGAGCATTTGCCCACTCAAGTCGGATACGACTACGAACTGCAGTCAGGTCAAGACCCCGGTGAGGACGACGAGCATGCAGATGAGCTTCCCTGAGACGGTTTCTGACAGTTTGTGCAGAAATCCTTTGGTTATGCAAACCGATTGTTGCAACAGGCTGTCCGGGTGGCTGGTCTCAGACGATCTTGCAGGTGAAGATGCCGGATGTGGAGGTCCTGGGCTGCTGTGGTTACACGTGGTCTGCGGTTGTGAGGCCGGTTGGATGTACTGCCAAATTCTCGGGAACACCTTTGGAGACGGCTTATGGTAGAGAGATGAACATTGAATTCACAGGCAACAGCTCTCGTGGACATTCCTGCAGTCAGCATGCCAATTGCACGCTCCTTCAAAACCTGTGACATCTGTAACATTGTGGCCTTTTATTGTGACCAGCTTGAGGCACACCTGTGCAGTAATCATGCTGTCCAATCAGCATCTTAATATGCCACACCTGTGAGGTGCATGGATTATCTTGGCAAAGGAGAAGTGCTCACTAACATAGATTTAAAGACATTTTTGAACAATATTTGAGAGAAATAGGCCTTTTGTGTACATAGAAAGTCTTAGATCTTGGATGTCAACTCTGGAACAAAACCAAAGTGTTGCGTTTATATTTTAGGTCAGTGTAGTAATGTAATGTCAATATTGCCAGCCCACACAAATGTAATTAAGCAACATAACAGCAAGTTGTGTACAGGTACATTCCCAGTCGAACGATCACCTGTGTTAAACTTTGTAGGTAATGTAAAATAGTGTATTATGTCAAATTGTGTTATTTTCTAGGTTCAAAGTTCAACCTTTGTTTTTCACCTCAAACACGACTGATAATAAAACGATAGAAAGAGCAGACTTACCCAACACTGATGTGTTCATTTGAATGACAACAGTTGAAATCCCAGAGAGAAATTTGAGAAGGATATAGACATAGATGTTGGGGGAGAAAGCAACACCCACACCAAACAACAATGGGAGAAGGAGGGAAAGCAGGATCGCAAAGCGCCGACCAAACCTACAAAGGGAGGAGAAGAGCATACACACTTCCACTTCTTTAAAAAGGCACACAATATTAACTTAGATCACTGTGTCTTTTTCCTGACTGATGGAATTAAATATTAATTTTAATGTAAAATACTACCAATAATAATAATAATAATAATAAAATAATAATGAGGATGTGTTACAGCTGCCTACCTGTCAGAAATTGTCCCGTACACCAGCGTACCAACCAGAGCACCAGCCATAGAAATGGACTGTGCTGCCTCAATCAAACCACTCTTGTCACAAACTAGATCAAACTGAAAACAGGAAGAAAGGTGAAAGGAGGACAAGAAAGAAATTAAAAGGAAAAACGGAGAGCAGGGTTTAGCAAATAATTATAAGCTCAATGCAGAGGACTTGAGGACCCTGTCAGACAGGGGTCTCAAACTACCGACCCACAAGCCGCATACGATTTAATGATACATCTATTCATGTGCTTACCTCTGTCACAATACTGGAAGCACCCATGGGTGCCTCATAGTCCCATCCATTGGTGCATCCTGTTGTACTGTTAATCCCATACACTTCAATGGTTTCCAAATCTAAATCCACAGGTGTGAACATTTCACAGCTTTCAAAACTTCCATCCTTCCCCACTGGGAGGGTGAGATTTCTTTGCCTCTCCTCCGTCAGGTTTGGCCCACGCTCCAAGATCCAGTCAGTGTTACAGTGATGTGGGAAGCTCATGCCTATAAACACCGGACCGATAAAGTCGAAAGCTGAAAACATGCTGGGGATGCATAATACAACCAATAACCGTTTCTGAAACAAACCAAACTCCCCGATCTCCTTCAGGATCTGACCAAAGTTACTCATGTTGATAGGTGGCTAAATCTACAGAGGTTCCAAAATGCGGTGTGGGAGATGGCTCTGCCAAACTGAAAATGCTTTCAGTCGAGGTAGAATACGAATAGGTTTGTATAAGTCATACAAGTTAATATTTAACCAAGCACATTAGAGGAGCATGATTTGGTGCTGGATATGTACCGCTCTAATCGGTCTGTATTTTAGTAGGGAACAACAGTGCCACCAATTGTAAAAGTTGGGATGGACAAAATAATAAAATGAGCAATAACACCGATAGTAACAATACATGTCTTTTAAGTTTAATCTTGAACATATTGGTTGATATCAGACAACACAAACCAATTATTTTAAAACTTTTTAGAGATTTCAATGGCTATACATATACAGTTTAATAATTTACAAACAAAACACGATTAAGTTACTTAGAAACTTAGAAATAAATGACACTGTAAGTATGTTTTAATTACTGAGTAGCTATTTCATAATCATCATCTATGAATTTCTCTACATTTTTAACCAACTTTTTATTTTTTAAGGCTGCACGGGCAATTCCATCTGAGCTGAGGTAATGGCTGTTTAAACACCGTCCCATCAGGAGAAAACATTGAAATGTGGAAGAGTAAACAGGATGTAAAATAAAGGGATCCCTTGTTCACCCCTTAATTACAAATTCAGTATCACTTTTGTGGTATGTAACATGTAGCCTATGAGTCTATCACAACAACAACAATCTCATATTCTATGATTAAAGGTGCAATGTGTAAGATGTACTTATTGTGTTAATATTTTTAGGTATCTCCAAAAGCTCATTTGAAACGCCCTTATTGTCATGATCGTGATTTTTTATATCCTGTTTTATTTTGAAGTGTTCACTCACCCTTGTGTCATGTCTAGTTGTACTTCCGGTCTCTGTGTTTTTCCTCCCCTTTGTGATTGTTGATTACCGTATTTTCCGCACTATAAGGCGCACTTAAAAGCCTTTAATTTTCTCAAAAAGCGACAGTGCGCCTTATAATCCGCAGCGCCTTATATATGGATTAATTCTGGTTGTGTTTACTGATCTCGAAGCGATTTTGTGTGGTACACGGCGCTCTGTCAAAATGCTTTAGTACGACTTTGGTAAACTACAAAGCCGCACCGCTTGCAGCATTACGGCTACCGTAGTCCGCGTCGCGGAGTAATACATACTGTGCTTCACCATAATATATATAGTGTGTGTGTGTATAAGGACCCCAAAATGGCACCGGTCAAGAGACACGCTTACGACGCGGACTTCAAGCTCAAGGCTATCAGTCACGCAGCAGAACATGGGAATAGAGCAGCTGCGAGAGAATTGAACATCAATGAATCAATGGTACGGAAGTGGAGGAAGCAAGAAGATGACCTGCGCCAGGTAAAGAAGACTACACAGAGTTTCCGAGGGAACAAAGCGAGATGGCCAGAGTTAGAGGACAACATTGAACAGTGGGTTATTGAACAGAGAGCAGCGGGTAGAAGCGTCTCTACCGTCTCTATTCGACTGAAGGCAACAGCGTTAGCACGGGACATGAATATCAATGACTTTCGAGGCGTTCCTTCTTGGTGCTTTCGTTTTATGAAAAGACGTAATCTCTCCATCCGCACACGAACTACCGTCTCGCAGCAACTGCCAAAAGATTACGAAGAAAAGATGGCCACTTTCCGCGCATACTGCAAAAACAAGATCACTGAAAAAATGATCCGGCCAGAGCACATCACCAACATGGATGAGGTTCCCCTCACCTTTGATATCCCCGTGAACCGCACCGTGGAGAAAACAGGGACCAGAACGGTGTCTATACGCACCACAGGGAACGAGAAGTCATCCTTCACTATAGTTCTCGGTTGCCAGGCTAATGGCCAGAAACTTCCACCCATGGTCATTTTTAAGAGGAAGACTTTGCCAAAAGAAAAGTTTCCAGCCGGCGTCATCATCAAAGCTAACCCGAAGGGCTGGATGGACGAGGAAAAGATGAGTGAGTGGCTGAAAGAAATTTACGTCAAGAGACCGGATGGCTTTTTCCACAAATCTCCGTCCCTATTGATCTGCGACTCCATGCGCGCCCATCTCACCGATGTTGTCAAAAACAAAGTGAAGCAAACTAATTCGGAGCTTGCCATCATTCCGGGTGGATTAACTAAAGTACTCCAGCCGCTAGATATTGGTGTCAACAGGTCGTTCAAAGTTAAACTGCGAGCTGCGTGGGAGCAGTGGATGATAGAAGGCGAACACACATTCACCAAGACAGGGAGACAGCGCCGGGCGACTTACGCTACTATCTGCCAATGGATCGTGGATGCCTGGGCTAAGGTATCAGTCTCAACTGTGGTCCGAGCTTTCACGAAGGCCGGAATCATCACTGAACTGCCAGGTAACAGCAACGACACTGACTCGGATTATGACGAGAGGGATCCGGGCATGCTGGATGCCGTAATCGCTGAACTGTTAAACTCGGACACTGAGGATGAAGAATTTGAGGGATTTGTGGACGAGGAATGAACTGAAATAAGTATACCGGTAGTTATTATATTTATAGTTATTCTTATAGTATAAGAGTGTATTGTGTTGTATTTTACGTGTTACAACTGAACAATGTTGAGAGTTATTGTGAACACGTTTAATAAAGTTTGACTGACTGACTTATCTGACTGTTTTGTTTCGCTTAATGCGCCTTATAGTCCGGTGCGTTTTATATATGAAAAAAAATTGAAAATAGACCATTCATTGACAGTGCGCCTTATAATCCAGTGCGCTCTATAGTGCGGAAAATACGGTAGTTTCCACCTGTGTATTTGCCTTTCTCTCCCAGCTGTGTCTCGTTCCATCGTTTAGTGGTTGTGTGTATATATCCCTGCCTGTCCCAGTGTTCCTTGTTGTCATTCATGTTACATGGTGTTTGACCCTTGTGGCTACCTCGTCTCACCCTCTGGTCTGTATTTTCGGTTTTATTTGTTACTTTGCAATTTTGCATTTTCCATCTCCGCTTTGTGTTCACAAAGGAAAGACTCAAACTGTCCAGAAATTGTAAACAAAAGTCATGTGGTGGAAATGTCGTTGGATATTTGATGATACAGTTGGCTCCTCGCCACGTGTGATCTGCTGTGACAAAAGCGTGTAGGTGAAGAAAAGTTGTTGCATTTTTTACTCATTTAGCAGCTGGCTAGCTAAATTGCTAATTCCACCATGCTTTCATGCTACACTGGTTACAGAAAATGAGCCGAAAGGTGGGCTGGTGGCTAGCAGCAGCGCTGGGTCTAAACAACCCCTCTGCTATGGGACTATGGAGCTGCTGACCTCTCTTCTACCGGCAAACTAGTTTCCTAGCAGCGGGGAGTGAGGTGGAGGGACAGCAGGGTGTGCTTACTAGCTAATTATTGTCTAATTTGTGATCTGATTGATGGTAAATTCATGAAATTCAGTCGTCGCTAATATTCACCAGTCACCAAAACAGGAGAAAAGTTTTGTTAACCAATGAAATGACACATGAATGGTGTGCTTCCTGTGATTGTTTCGAATGGTATTCGCACCAGAGTTCACTCGACAGCGGTCGGAGACCACCTCTTCTAAGCGGACCAAATAGCGGTTGTTTGGACTGCACCAGAGTTCGAGTTCGGTGTACACACTGACCCAAACAAACACCACCAAGGGCGTAGACGTTACTGTGTAATTAAAGTTTCTGCTCTTGAATAATTAGTTCAGCACTGCATCTGTTCCCCGTAGATTTATTTTCTGGTTTTCTAAAATTAAAACAGAAAAAACAGATTATATAGAATTATTTAAACTTAACATAATTGTTCAAATACAGCATTTATACTCAGCTCACTTGAGCTCAGCGTGGTCCTGAAGCTCAACATTGAGGGTTTCAGGCAGTAGGAAAGTGAAACATCCAGCAGCAATGGGGACGATGCCGTATATCAGCATGGGGGTGGTGTAATGGTAAACGTCCAGCAGCCTGATCAGTGGATTTCACAGATTGCAACACCTGTTCATGGACTTTTATCGCTGTGACGATGTTCACAGTGGATATCTTTTTACCGGAAACGAACGTGTGGACCTCTGGCAATGCCTTAGGAGCGTCTTTTTCAAAAATATTGCTGAAAAGAGGATATTTATGAGGCTTTATAGGTAAGTTGGCTCAAAGTTATGATTTTGAGTGTACTTGCTAGTTTGAGGAGCTGTTGTGATTTTCATCTCCATATTAAAATAGACGAGATTCTAAACTTTCCAAAAATCCCCCCAAAAAAAAATTCAGAATTGAAAAATGTCCATGTACAGTCGCAATAAAACACCTGCTGGGCCCGCAAGTTGTATGTTGGGACACTTAAATTGATTTGACACGATAAACGGAACCATTTGTGTGAATAAATCAATTTCAAATAAACATTCAGTTATTATAAAAAAAAAACGGTTTAATTAATTTTTTTATTTTGAAAGAGGTTTTATTTTGAAAAATCACCAGATACATCCGTGTCTCTTAATAACACATGTCAAGTGATACTTTAATTAAGCCCACAAGCAACAATGAGTGGAAAACAAACGTCTTTAAAGAGCTTTTTTGGAAAAGGGAAAAGACCCAATGGGGAGGCATTTAAAAGACAACATCAGGAGTGCTACTTAAAACACCTGTTTATCTCTACAGGTGCAGCTCTGCATAACACACAGGACGCACATGAGGCAACGAAGCCTTCATAACGTTCGTTAAAAGACAAGCCCTTGGAGTTTTTTTAAAGAAAGAAACATGAAGAAGGACATAAAGAATTACTGATGGCCACCACATCAACACATGCGAGTGCACTGAGAGCGTCATACTTAGTGACTAACCGTGTCGCTAAGAGAAGAAACCTTTTACTAGTTGGTGAAGAATTGATCCCCCTATATTGGACCGGCTCGTTGCAGAGACACAAGCTCAGGGCTCCCACTAATTCAGCGTAATGCTGAGTTTTTTATGCACTTTATATTTGTTTTTAAAGCAGGAAACACTTTTCAGTCCAATGAAATGAGCACCTAAACAACAATCACACAAACTTAACATTAGTAACACAAAGTAATGAGCAGTAATAATGTGTTCCACAACAGTAACATTACACACATATAGGTACACATCCAGCAGACAGGCAGTTGCTTACTTTATATGTAAAGGTCCGAGTTGTGCAAATTCGCAGCTCTTTATGTAATAAGTTACATTGTGCGATGAAATATCAAAATGTCTGCACATTCATATTTTTCATAAGGCTCTACGGTCGACTCTACATAGAGAAAAGAACAAGAGGCACTGTGTCCATTATTCAACAATTACATTTGAGGTGAGAAAACCCAAACGGCAATTATAACTATGTAAAAATCCCAGTCTAATACTTCTGTCGTAGTAAAACATTTTTATTCCAACATCATTTAATTAATCGTTTGCCTGCTCTCAATCTCACTCACTTAGATGTGTCCATATAAATTACATCTTCGTGCTCTTCGTTTCCTCTTTGGTGAAGGATTTCATCTCGGGCTTATTCTCCAGTTTTCTGTCATTAAAAACAAAAAGTTTATTAAATAGAATGCTTTGAGTTTCTTGTCTTGTTGTGAAAGGATTCATCAACTCACACGAGCTCAGCGTGGTCCTGGAGTTCGACATTGAGCGTTTCAGGGAGTAATAAACAGAAACCTCCAGCGGCGATGGGGACGATGCCGTATATGAGCATGGGGATGGTGTAGTGGTAGACGTCCAGCAGCCTGATCAGTGGAGCCAGGATGCCCGCCACACGAGCAAACATGGAGTTTAGACCGACACCATTCTGCCTATCAGTATAGATAACGGACTAATCAGCAATCTCATAGCTTGTAACAAGCAAACGTTGCATTCTCTGACAATATTGAGCTAAATAATAACTATGTTTTACCTCTGGGACATTCCCTTACCTTAGAATGGTGGGGTATAGTTCTGCAGTATAAACATAGACTATAGAGAAGCTGGCAGTGGCGGCAAATTTCCCCAGTACAGCTATGACTGTTATCACCACAGGAAGGATCTGATGGACAAATAACAAATCAGACAAGAACACTTTAGTGACACTGTGGCAGCGGGGGGTGGGCTTCTGGCGCCGGCTGCTGGTGGAGAGGTGGGAGTGACTGGAGATCACACAGCTGGACAGAATCAGGTAATCAATCACTTGATATAAGCACAGGTGGTCACCTGGTCCGTCATCGTCCTTGTGAAGGCGCCACTGTGAGCATGCCGTTAGGACGGAGCGGCGAGGATCACAGGGCGAAGATTACAGATTTGGGATTCAGGTAAATAATATTTTAAAAGACGCATTACAAACAGACTCCTATTATTATATAATACAACATATTACCTTTTGGAATAGCAAGTATCCCAAGACAAGCCGCACCAGCAAACGACAGGACCACTGCTACAGATACTTTCCTCCCAAAGCGCTGGATAAGAGGCAAACTGCCCAGACGTGCAGGGAACTCTACGACACCAAAGATGAACTGTGTCAGGTAGATATTCAGGCCAAAGTTGCCAACATTCAGGCTCAGTCCATAGTACACCAGACTTGTTCCGAACCTATTGAGAGTGGAAGAGAGATCTTCAGTGCGACTCTAACGGTACGGCTGCAGATGAGGCAGCAGGTTGTGGTTGAAATGAATACTCACCACAAATAGCTCAAAATCAATGCACGTTTTCTTAGATATGATATCCTGAAGATGTCCAACATGCTTCCTCTTTTGGCTGTGCCATCAACTTCAAGCTAAACAATGCAGGTGTCACATTTGTTTTTGTTACAGTATATTTATAACAAAGCCTTCTTGTAGTTGCCCAAGTGAGTTGGATGCAGCTCACCTTGCCCAGCAGATCTTCTGGGACCGTCCTCCCGTTCACCCTGGCTGCCTTCCGTATCTCCTTAATGGCCTCCTCCTTCCTGCCCTGCGTGATGAGCCAGCGAGCGGACTCTGGAAGAATCCTAATTGACGTACAGGTTCGCGATCACAAACTTTTAGCATCTTAAACATTGAATTGAAGTAGTGTGAGAGGCTGCTGACCAGTAGAAGACTCCCAGGACCACGACAAGAGGGCTGAAGAGCACCAGCTGCAGGATCCTCCAGTTGCGGATAAAATAGGCAATGCCGGACATCAACATCAGTCCCAGGGGGAAAGAGGAGTGGCAGATAATGGTGCAGAGAGCAAACTTGGAGGAATCACTCCACTCTCCACCTTCAAAGCAATAATACAGACAGAAATGGCAACATATCAACGTGTGCATGTAACTTAACACTTACTAATCTTACTTATTTCATTGGAATTGAAACATTCACTTAAATTTACAGAAGGTATACTTCTATAATGCAAAAGTAGGATTAATTCAATGCAATGCAACACATCTGTAGGAGCCACCTTGGCTCTGCGTGGCTGTAACAAGACAACAACACAGCCTAACTTATGTGTAACATTTAAATGAAAGCCAGTTGACTTGCAGTTTGTGTTTTGGTGGACTCGTACAATTATGATCAGGCATTTGTTTTTGTTCTGCTCTGAAGACCCATGTCCTTCCTTAAACTAACGTAAATGAGCATGTGACCTAATTACATCACCGTACGCTCTGAATCCATTCATCCCTGCAAATTAATTACATTTGTGGCTCGCAGTAGGATCTGAGTATACCGTACAGCGATCCAGCTGTGTTTGCGACAGCAGCTGCAACAATACCACTTAAAAACGTTTCTGTTAACACAGGTGTGTGTGTGTGTGTGTGTGTGTGTGTGTGTGTGTGTGTGTGTGTGTGATGACAATCCGCAGGTTAGACGGAAGCTTTGAAGGTTACCTACCTATTACAAATGCATTAGCAATAATGCCTGAAATGGAGATGCCACCGAAGAATTTGAGAACCATATAAACATAGATGTTGGGTGAGAAAGAAATCCCGACTCCGAACGACAGTAAGAGGAGGAGCGAGAGGACCACCACGATGCGTCGACCGTACCTACAAAACACACACACACGCACCTTTGAACTATTAAGTACATGCAGTGGTGGAAAGTAACTAAGTACATTTACTCAAGTATTGTAATTCAGAAGTACTTTACTTGAGTATTTACATGTTATGTTACTTTTTACTCCTCTACTATTATTGATTACAGTATAAAGTCAAGCTGCAACATTAAAATATATAAATACATTTATATTATCCCGTAAATGGTCATTCTGCATAATGAGTACTTTTAGATTTGGTACTTTAAGTATATTTTGATACAAATACTTTTGTACTTTTACTTGTAACAGTATTTCTACACCTTGGTATTACTTCTTTTACTTAAGTAGAAGACCTGAGTACTTGTTCCACATGTGACGCTGGGAGTGAATGTGCACCTGTCAGCCATCTGCCCCAACACCAGCGCTCCAACCAGAAGACCGGCCATGTAGATGGACTGTGACGCCTCGATCCAACTGCTCCTGTCACACACCATGTTGAACTGATAACAGGAAGGATGGTGGAGGACGGACAAGAAGAAAAACATCACAACAACATTCTCAGCCGCTGTTGGAGATGTTTACAAACTGAAAGTGGAAAGTTGTGGTGGTAAATCAATCCTACAATTCTAATTAGTTGTAATAGTACCGGTAGTTTTAATTGTACTTTATTATGAAGTTTAAACTGTATTTTTTCCACTTGTGTATTTTTTTATGCTGTGATTTTGATCAATATGTCGAACAAACCAGCAGCATGTAGCACAACCAGGATACAATGCAACTAAATGCCAATACGAAATGCTGTCAGAACAGTATGGTGGCTCAGAAGGGACAGAAAGTCAATAACTGACATAACACAGCCAACTCACTACTTCTATAACAGCATAAGTAATAAACACATTAAGTTGAGGATGTCGGTGTGCTCTGCGGATGTATAAACACATGTTCTTACCTCTGTCACAATACTGGAAGCACCCATGGGTGCCTCATAGTCCCATCCATTGGTGCATCCTGTTGTACTGTTAATCCCATACGCTTCAATGGTTTCCAAATCTAAATCCACAGGTGTGAACATTTCACAGCTTTCAAAACTTCCATCCTTGCCCACTGGGAGGGTGAGATTTCTTTGCCTCTCCTCCGTCAGGTTTGGCCCACGCTCCAAGATCCAGTCAGTGTTACAGTGATGTGGGAAGCTCATGCCTACAAACACCTGACCGATCACATCGAACGCTACGAACATGCTGGGGATGCATAATGCTGCCACTAAACGCTTCTGAAACAAACCAAACTCCCCGATCTCCTTCAGGATCTGCCCAAAGTTGCTCATGTTGATATCTGGATGTTCTCAGAGTGAGAGAGGTCCGGCCACCAACACTTAACTTGACTCTCGTCAGGGAAGTTAATGTTTAAACTGTCAGCCTACGGTGCTTTTATGACCTGCAAAGTTGCCAACAAACAGACTCCTGAAGTATTAAAACATGGCATGAATCCCTCAGGCTGAAGTCCAGCTGTTGTGCAGCTCATGATTTGTTTTGAGACTTGCTCCGTGCAGAGTTCCTGCTTGTAGAGAACTGCTATGGGTAGTTTTATAAAGCAAAGTCTGCACTTGTGTACAAAGGGTCTTATCAGGAACAATCTTCAAAGTCTGAGTACAGTTGGACGTGTTATCTCCAAACCAGCAGCTGCTCTCTGATTGGTCACAAACATGTGGAGCCAGAAATCCTTCGCATGTGGCAGGCCTATTCAATGAGCGAATGGACGGACACGTATTGATTTACTTTGCCAGCAACAACAAGTAATAAACTGTTTATCGTGCAACGAATGTATTTCCGTGATGACAGAATACAACGTGAAGCGACTGCCAGATGTCCCGTGGACTCAGAGGAACGGAGAAGGAAAGTACAGGGACCGTTAGCATCATTTAACAGAGTCAAGTGGCTTTTGGTCGCTTTTGCACGGAACAAGAGAGCCACGATAGCATCTCTGCTTTGTGTTAGTCCTCTCCTCTCCTCCTCTGTGTCTGTCAGACTGAGCCCCGCGAGGCAGAGGACAGAATGTGAACGCGCAAAGTAACGCAGTAAACACATAAACGTGCACATAAACAAGATACATATCATTTAATAAAAGAGCACGTGTTCAATGTGAAAACTGAGTTCTGAATATAACCCCCCCCCCCCCCCCCCCCCCAAAAGTGTAATTTCTCTCACTGACTCAAACATGACAGAAGTCTGACATGTTTGTAGTTCTGTAGGAGTGCATTACCTGACTTAATGTAATGTATTCTTAGTGTAAATGCAAATACACATCTGCTTTATGATTCAAATAAGCCCACTTACTGTTAAATTGTAACAATGTATAAGATATGTATGTTATTGTGAGTGATGCTACTGTTTTACTATGTTCTATTTCAGTGGTTGTTAAAGTGGGTTCGATCGAACTCCACGGGTTCGTTGAGTCACTCTCAGGGGTTCGGCAGGGGTCAAGACACACACAGTATAGCCCGGTTCACACTAGCAATGTCGGACCGTTTTTGTCAGCCGTCAAAAAATTGAACACAAATACAAGAACACAACACTCGCTGAATTCAAGGTGAAGAGAGCCAGATTCAAGGAAAAGGTACTCTGCCTGTTCTCGGCTTTGTATCGACAAACCGATCCTCACAGCATCGTACGAAGTTGCGTAGCTGATCGCAAAGCAGGGCAAACCACACACCATTGGTGAAACACGTTGAAGATGGCGAATATAACACTATCAGCAGCAGAATAGACGACATGAGCGATGACTTCTTGGCTCAAGTAGTTCTGATTTCAAGCCCAGTGAAGTTCAGCCTCCAACTCGACGAGACCACCGACGTTTCCAATCCAAGCCAGCGTGTTGTATTCGTGCGCTGTGTGAAAGACGACGCGATAAAGGAAGAGGCAGTCGATTGAAGAAGTCATCCACAAGTTTCTTCACGAGACAACGATCTTTCGTGGAATATGGTTTGTGCAGTTTGTTCGGACGGAGCGCCAGCCCACGCTGGGACGACACTCTGGTTTTGGAGCGCTGGTGAAATCCGATGCACCACACAACATCGGTACGCACTGTGTTCTGCACAGGCATGCGTTGGCAACAAACACCTTGCCTCCAAAACTGGCAGAAGTATTACAAATTGTAGTTGAAATGGGCTCTGAATTCGAGGTACTTCTGCACCACTCTAACGTTCGGTGGTTATCCCGGGGAAAGGCGCTGAATCGTGTTTTTGCCGTGCGTGTGGAATTAGCCCTGTTTTTGTGAGAGTACCAACATTGTCACGCAGATTGCTTCGAACATTCTGAGTTCATTCTCATTTTGGCGTACACGGCCGATATTTTCGATGCTCTCAATCGACAGATGCAGGGCGGTGGAGTGAACATCATCGAAGCGGAAGAAAAACCTGAAGGCTACCTTTATGGAAACGACGAACAGAGAATGATAACGTCGCAAACTTTCCCCTGCTGGACGACTGTGGAAGTAAGATCGAAGACGTGTCTGGAATTGGAGACAGAGCGAGCTTCAACAGTTCAGAACAACAACGCTCTCAACGTTTTGGTGTCACCAAATCGTGCCATACCCTCTTATCGCTAAGAAAGCCCTGGAGATACTCACACAGTTTGTTACGTATCTTTTTGAGCGATCCTTTGAGGATGGTGGACATGAAAACTAAGAAAAGGAACAGACTTTGTTGCGAAAATCATTTTATTTTTCCAATTACGAAGGATTCGGTGGATGCACTGATGAAGCTTGCAGGGTTCAGTTCCTCCAATAAGGTTAAGAACCACTGCTCTATTTGCATTTAGTATTTCATTGTATGGATATGGACTTGTTTTCAAAGCACCCTATGTATGCTTAGAAGGGTTGAGGATATTATACACAGGGTTACTTACTGGTAATGTGGTGAATACTGTTCATGATATTCATCTTTTTTTCTACATTAGTGGACAGCACATGGAGAGTGGAAGACATCCAGTCACCAGACATGGTGCTTCTGAGGAAGATACGCTGTTGAGATGCATTATGGGAATTGTTGAAGCCTGATCCATACTAGGGGACTACAAATCAAGATGTCTCTGACAACTTTGTAATACTAAATGACCCTGGAAAGCATAAAACATGAAGAGTATCTGTGGAAAGTGTTGTAAAAGGGACACTTGTAGTTGTAAAGATAGAGAGGACAGTAAACTGGAAGGTTGTGAGAGCAGATGGAAACCACTCAAGTTTGAAACGGCTATAAAAAAGGAATTACTATAATAGAAACTTTACAAAGAGAGAGTGAAGGACTTATTCCTGAAGGTAGAATGGCAACTTACCTAAAGCTGCTCTGGTGTCTCTGGCTCTCGCTGCATCACTCATTTTTATAAACCTTTATTTATTTATCGGAACAACAAAAGGACACGTGATGGTGCACATTTAAAGAACCCAGAAAGTGCTAAGAGGAGGCTGATATGCTCATTCTTTATTGATTCAAAATAATCAAGAGAAACATGCTTTGAACTCCAAAATGATCAAAAATAGAGCAAATGAAAGAATGGAAACAAAAACCCAAAACTATAGAACAGGTGGAGAATTCAAATATATTACAGCCTAGATGATTTATTGCCGGGACAGAAGAGTTTGCCGGTCACCTGTTCAGTTGCTACAGCTTTGTTAGACCACATGTTAGCCGGACAGAAGAGACTGATGGAGGAGAACAAAGCCATTGGATCTTCAACTCCATTAGAAGCGGGGGGCACACACACACACACGCACACACACACACATACATACACACACACGAATACACTTGGTCCTTTTCAATTTAAGGCTAGCGTAAAATGTAACATATTTAAAGTCAAAATACAAAGATTTCCTTGTGACATTTTATCTGCAAGCAACAAATTCATTCATTTGCATTCATTGTGACATCTGGGGGGCTGCGATCGACACGTTAGAGCAGGGCCCAGAACTGCGAGACGCACGTTCCTTATGAGACCAGGTCACTAAACGCACAGAAACACACAGAGTTTTGTTTACGCAAATGAAAAGTGCGCTTATAAATAAAATGTATTATTATTAGAAACATGCAGAGTAGGTTGTAAGGATGTGACGGTACTGAGAACAGACTTTTTCACACAAATCCAAAATGCACGTTTGATCTTTTTAAACTCACGACTTGTTCTGTAAACAGCGTTGGAGACAGACTTGTTGTTACTTGGACAAATATGTTTGGTGGTATGAAGCGGTGCACGAGGACAGCTGTACGGGTAAATATATTCAAACTACTCAAAAAGGCAAAAAGTGATAAAAAAATTCATTAATTTCTTTAACTAAGCGTCAAACATGACAGTGAGTGACGGGACGTCCCGCAACATTAATTCAAAGCCGAACGTGCAGCGCCGTGTTCTTCCTTCACGCAGCGCCACAACCCCACAGTCGTGTCAGAGGAGAGAAACAAGGCCGAAAGTGAAACACCCAGTATAAAAACTAATCAAACCAGATGTCATTATTTACATACTAGAGGTTATTAAATCAAGTACTTATGTTTCATCCACATAAACAAAAAATGCACTTAAGTTTTTTCTTCTTTTTGAATTTGAGAAACTGATTTCCAAAACAGACACAAACAGACAGACAGACGGATCTGCTCATACAACACGTTGTGGTTTCAGCTGCAATAAAACTGTTTTACTTTAATACAATTTCAACATTTAATCAAAGACCTGAGGCCGGGACTGTGTGTAAGACGAGTGGAGGCAACGGTGAAGGTTAAGATAAAAGCCAACGTTATCTTCTCATTTTCATAATTAGGTACATTTGTTGAAGTACTGGACAATCTATACACGTGTTATAATGTAAAACCAGCTTCATTACGTCGTCTCACGCTCAAAAATAATGTTTGCAACAATACATTATAAAAGATAAGACTGGCCATGTTCTTTTTATTGTTGCCCAAAAACTATTTAAATACACAATGGAGCCGCACGTTGCACCGGGGGGGACATGTTCCTGTCAATTTGTGGAAATACTCACTAGAGCACCAAATGTGTATCAATCCGCAGCTGAAAATAGTCCCCAACAAATGCACTGTTTACTTATGTTTAAGTAACGTTTGGTTAAAACTACAATGCGCAGCTATTTCAGGAAGTAAGTCGGCAGAATCTAAATATGTGTGACTTCTAAAGGGACTTATCCTTTAAACAATGAAGTAAAACGTTTGACGTGAGCAGCTGAAACCACATTTGTACATTTCAGACAACATAATGCTCCATATGGTAACTGGGGACTCCCCCCCCCCCAAAAAAAAAACGTGCATTCAGTAGTTCTGATGAATATAAGGCATCGTTACACTTATCGGGATTCAAGGGCGCTAGTTCAGATTGTGCAAATGCATCACATATTAGAGAGAAAGTTAAATAAGAGTATGAGTGGAAACTGTTTGCATCCTTCTACATGTAAACTTTTTACTGTTCGCTCCGATGCTGCAGCCGACCACAACGTTAAACGAGGCAGCGTTGTATATAATCCTACGGGTGACAAAACGGTTCTGTTTCTTTGGCAGTAGTGGTTTCTTTACAGCCATAGAAAGAAAAAAAAAATGCATTTAACTATTTTTTATTTTCACATTTTGTAGGCAAGTCACGGTCCCAGGTCGTACAACACTTTAACTAATGCTGAGCTGAGCAAAGCCCATCAATTTGACGTCGTCTGGTATTTCAGATCCCTCCGTGCCAGAGGCCTGTGAACATGAGAAGGAAGAATTAAAAGAAGTGAGCAACAAAGGCAGCGAAGAAGAAGGAAGGAGGAGGAAGAAAGAAGAGAAGAAGAAAGAGAAGAAGAAGAAGAAGGAGGAGGAGAAAAAAAAGAGAAGAAAGCAGAGAAGAAGGAGGAGGAGAGAAACAAAAAATGGAAAAGGAGAAGGAGGAGGAGCCGCTAGAACAACTCCGCCTTCAGCAGCAGACCGGAGTCGAAGTACTCTCAACAGAAACACTAAAAAGCCTCCGGAAGAAGAAGGAAAAGATCTCGAGGCTCCTCTCAGCCCTCTCCTCCCCCCGGCCTACCTCCACTCTCCTCCCTCAGAAGGAAGAAAGAAGAAGGATGAGACGAAAGAAGGAGAAGGAGAAGAAGAAGGAAGAGAAGAGAAGAAGAAGAAAGAGAAGAAGAAGGAGGAGAAGGAGAAGAAGGAGAAAGAGAAGAAGGAGAAAGAGAAGAAGGAGAAGAAGAAGGAGAAAGAAGAGAAGAAGAAGGAAGAGAAGAGAAGAAGGATGAGAAGAAGGATGAGAAGAAAAAAGAGAAGAAGAAAGAAGAAGTAAGCACGAAGGATGAGGAAAGAAAAGACCGAAGAAAGGAGAAGGATAGAAAGAAGAGATCGAATAAAGAGGAGAAGGAGAGAAAGAAGAAAGAAGAAGGAGAAAGGAGAAGAAGGAAGAAGAAGGAGAAGGAGAAGTTCCTGAAGGACGAAAAGAAGGAGAAGACGATTAAGAATTCACACTCAGGGAATCGAAGAGAAAGAGAGAGAAGAAGAAGGAGACAAAAGCATTTAGAATTGAATTGACGATATGAAGAAAGACAGCAGATATGCCATTGACAGGTAGTTTTTAGAAGGAGAATAGAAGAGAAGTAAGATATTAAAGCGATGAGAAGGAGACTTAGAACAAGGAGAAGCAAGAAGCGTTTTTTTTAACGAAGAACAGGAAATAGCCAGAAAAGAAAGATGTAGCAGCGTTTGAAGGATCTATTATTGAAAAGAAACAATCGAACAGCAGAAGACCTAGGTAACTGAAAAGCCATGAACCAGGAGAAGGAGAAGGAGAACAGGATTGAGAAAGATGCGGGACACACGAAGAACAGAAAAGAACGTAAAGAAAAAAGAAAGAGAAGAAAGCGAAGAAGAAGGGAGAAAGAAGAAAGAAGAAGTAAGGAGACGTAGATGCAGTCGAATCATAGGTGTAGAAAAACGACGCCTCCCGCACGGACAGCATGGTTTGGTATCGAAATGTAGTCGCCGCACCAGTTGAGACCCGAGAACAAGGCCGCAGACTGTACCTGAGTATGAGGTAATAGATAGGAGTTCAGCATCAGACAGATGGAGTAATAACGCTTCTATTACAATGTGATGCGTTTACAGATAATGTCGGCCATATTGTCTTCAAACTAATACTTTCGGCGTCTCTACTTGAAGGCGCTCCATCTCTTCGCTCTACTCGTGCGACTCCTCTAACAAACAGGTCCATCAGTGACGTATTAGAAACAACCATCTCGTACTTGTAGCACTCACCAGTTTGAAAGTGACATTTTTATTGGCTTGAGGTTCATCAACTATTTTCTGCAAATTTGCAGCAACTGAAAAAAAACAAAAAACAAAAAGGCAACGTTTCAGCTCGATGAAAACAAACGGAGATTGAGAGAGCGTTGGTGCGTTGGTGCGTTGGTGCGTTGTGCACGGTGTCTAAATCACTCACCTATTACTAAGTCCCTCCCGTCCACCAGGCCTGCTGACACCAGCTCCTGGGACACACCGTCTGCTGTGTCTGAGAAGTCAGAGCAGAGGAGACCAACTGTGACGGGCGAGAACTTAAAACATATTTATGAATAATAACTGCTTAAACGTTCCTGATGCAAGAATAACTTCTTTTATGGTTTCAAAACAAACAGCTGTGTCAGCACTTTCTCACGGCTGATAAATGTTTAAATGAGGAGCTCAGGTCTTTGTGTGCTTTTATATTTTGGTTACTGGAACAAAGTAAGCTGAAGGTGCAACTTGTTTCCCTTACTGATTACACAACCTGAGGACGTTCTGTAAAGTACTTGGTGACACCAGCGAACAAGTGTTGCGTGTTGATTAATACACAGACTCCCACGTACCTCTCCCGGGCATGAACTCAAAGCGAATGTCGTTTAACTCCTTCTTTGAGTTTCTGAAGAGACAAGAGAGAAGAGTTCATCATTAGACGTATAAGACGTGCTCCATTCAACTGAAAGTGCAATATATAAATAGAAAACTGCCGATTCACCTGCTGGCTTACTGACTGTTATGTGGGGGGAAACGTACCTTAGCCTTAATACCAAACTAATGGGGGAGTTGACCCCTGAGGCGGCCTGCACCTGTCAACATGCAGATTAACACGTGAGTAGAATGAAAGCAGCGTTTCCACAGGAGTACAATGGAAACAAAATGAGGGGGGAGACGCACCTGCGTGAGAGAAGCAGCAGTGGGTACGCCTGGTGTGGGAGACGTGGCCTGGGCAGTGGGTTGAGTGTTGACTGTGGGCTGCAGTGGAACCGGACCTGCAGCCTGAGGTAGATCTGCCCGCCCCGCGGCCGTCGGCTGGAGCGGACTACTTAAAGGCTCCGCAGTCTGGAAGACCTGCGGGAGAAGTGACTTTAAAAAAAGGGGGTCACGACTACAGCGGCTTGTGATTGATAGGAACTGATGGAATGAAGTCGTGAGACTCAAAGCAAACGTAAGCAGCCATTTAAAATAAGTGCTGCTGGCGCGTCGCTGTCATTTTGAGGTCCGAGGAAGATTTGACACGGGGACAAACAAGTCGATCTTATCTTATCAATGACAGTCATTACACACATCTACTAAAGTTCAACTGTAGTTTGACAACACTCTTAACTCAAGGTCCACTTCCTAAACAAGGTGTTAGACTTTGTATATGGCGTATACGACAACGCCACTTTGACTGTGAACAAAACAACTTTTGAAACTCACCTCTGAATTCTGTGAGCCCTCCTTCACTCTGGGTGACTGTTGAAAACAGACGCAAAGAAGAAAACACTCAAGAGAAGGATTTCACTGCGATGGCGGTAAGCAAAACCAAAAGAGCACACGTGGATGCAAAGAACACACAGGAAGCAAGAGAGGTAGACGGATTCAAACGGCTCACTCGTTTACTTTACTCGTTTATCGGTGGACAGAGTTCATCCTTTAAAAAGGTGAAGCAGTGATTTCATTATCATCGTGGGAACAGAGCTAATAATACCTCAACTGCTCTTCCCTCTCTGGTGCTGGAGGGGTTCAGTGTGTAATATGAAATATGTTGCTCTGTGGTGTCGAGCGGGCCAGCACTCCTTTTAGTATCTGAAGGTGTATTAGGCCATTTCAAGCAATATTGATAATCAATAAGAAGTCTGATCTTCAGGGAAATATTGGATTTACAGGATTTTTACAGGAAATACTGTGATCAACCATTCCCATCTGATAACTTGATGTGATTTTTAGTTTAATTTCCAGAAAATGGATCACGTCATTTTATATATTTATATAATATATAAATATATAAAAAAAAAAATATATATATATATATATATATATATATATATATATATATATATATATATATATATATATATATAAATATATAATATATATATATAAAATATTAAATATATATATAAAATATAAATATTAAATATATATAATATTAAATATATAAATATAAATATATATAATATTAAATATATATATATATATATAAAAATATATATATATATATAAATATAAAATATATATATAAAAAATATATATAAATAAATAATATAATATATATATATATATATATATATATATAAATATATATATAAATAAATAAATAAATAAATATATAATTTTATTTTTTGATGGAATATGTTTTACATATATCCCATCTGTAAACGAGTGAAAATAGTTTAAACCAACTCCGAGGAAGGTTGAGGTGAAACAGAAGCCTTGCAGACCCAAATGAAGACAAACTGACTTGACGTGGCGTCTGGCTGATGTCAGAAATCACATCAGCTCAGGCGGTTTCTGAGGAGACTGTGGAACACGTGTGTGTGAAGACTAATACAGATCCTCAGGATACAGTGTCTAATAATATGCATCTTTTTCTGGGCAGAAGGGTAATCGTTTCATATTGGGAGGGAAAAAACATGCATTGCTTGAACTACTGCGCATCAGTTTTGAGATACATCTGGTGTAAGAATTCAAAGTTCAGTTTGCCATCAAGGAGCCGGTAAAGAAGCATCAAAGCAGAAGAGATTTGGTCAAATTTGAATCCCTTGATGGTAATTAGTGCGCAAATTAAAAATCATTTACAGGGTTGATAAGTAATTTGCCTTGTATTGATTAAATGTGATTTGGTCAGTATAAATAAAAAGTGATTAAGAAAGAGAAATGGAAATACAGATGGCTTCCAGGAAAGTTAACTCTCACTTCTGATTGAATAAGTAACGTAAAACCCCTAGTTAACAACAAGTTTCATTCATTTTACAAATGTTAACTATTCATGTCTACCTACCTAACCTAAGGCACAACTATCTGGAGGATCGGATCTCGGCTGTGTGCTGATTTACTGTACTCTGATAAAATCAAGTATCCTGCCTACGAAGACGTCTAAAGTGACAGCGTAAATTAAAAGTCAAGATGAAACCTGATCCAAACTGTAAAGATACATAATACTACATGTTAGTGTCTACAGGCTCATCCTCTTGCACGTCTACTACCCTCACTGTAACAACAAAGGTTATTCTCCCTTCTAAGCAGGTCACATGCTCCCTCGCTAACATGTACAGAGAGTCCTTCCTTGTTAAGGGAATGCCATCTGTATTGTGGTGGCAAGTGAACAACCCTGGACGAAGGCAGCTCGAGTGGGTAGGCGAAGCGCACTTGTCGCCTGGTGGCACTAACAGGCTTCACCTGCTGCTCCTTGGCCGTCAGACAGAACATACACACATACGGGAGACTCAGTGGAGAGACAAAGGACAGACATGCTACTGCACAGACATGAGAACGACAGTTTAAACATTGTACAGCGATTAAAAGACACGACATGTAGAGTGCAACCAAAGTGTTAAAGTGTTCCTGTCGTGGCTTCAGCTCACCCTTAAGGCGGCAACGGCTGCTTTGCCCTCTTCACTTTCTTCATCCAGCTCGTCATCACTCCATTCCCATTCGCCATCCTCCGTTTTATGCAGCCGACCACTTGAGCCTGGCACTCGACGTACCTGACGACACACACACACACACACACACACACACACACACACACACACAGCTGAGCTCATCTCCTTAGCAATAAAGCACAACGTGCAGATTTAAACCGTCAACGTTTTACCTTTTTTGACCTTTCCGTTATTGTGGGCGCCCTCTGAAGCAACCTCTCGTGTAAATACTCATGAGTCTGTAATAAGAGGAAAGAAACAAATTGGCCGTCACTCCAAAATCCTTTAAATCCCTCCTGCAGGCTCATTTGTACCAGAACGCCTGCCCTCTGCTGGACACACGGAGTACTGCAGGTGTTGCTGCTGCTCAGGGTCATGCATTGCAAACCAACCAGGTTGTATTTGGGCGGTGTGACATGCTGAGCCAGCACTCTAGTTGTTCCAGTTGCTAGGGTACTGGGAAGCTAGAGCTGGAGTTAGACTGCTCATCTGTGCTTTTGTTATAAACAGCTCTGTGTGGGCTATAATGAGAGGAATGCTTGGGTCTGACACACACGTGACACCAACACACACCTCAGGGAGAGAGACCGTTATGGTTTTTCTTTTTTGATTGATTACGACCTCTTTTTCCAACATTAACCCTCCTTTAATCATTTCAAACCTTCTACAAAAACAATTCCTAATCATTAAGAGCAGCTTAATATTAAACAGAGGCCAAACTGAAGCCGTTCAGATCCAATCACTTCTGCAGGCTCAGACTTTTACTCATCAACCAGCTCAAACAGGGAGGACGCTGACTCACCGAGTCTCAGGCACAGCGGGAGCTCGAGCACCTACCTTTGCTTTCTGAAAGAATTTATGCTTCAACAACTCTGAGGATGTTAGCCTGAAACACAGCAGAAGGAAAATAAATGAGTTCGTTTGAGCTTTTATACTCTTAAAGATAGAAGAGGAAGGAAAAAGGTGCAACATATGTTTAACAGAAGCAGGGATCATATGCAGCTGAGGCAAAAACATGGAGACTGACGTGTTACATGAGACCGTATGAAGGCATTACACGCCACACCTTTTCTCAGGGTCCTTCTGTAGACACTGGGAGACCATCTTCCTGAAGGACTTGCCGTATTTCTTTACCATCTCCTTGTCTGTGATGCCGGTCTCCAGAGCGGGGGGGTCGTTCTGCAGCGTCAGCATCAAGACCTGAAGACACCAGAAACATAATTACTCAAATGTCACAAGGGCACGGACCTTTGGGATCGGCTGCATCCACAGAGAGTCGGAGAAACTGACTTTGCATCTGTTCTGTGTCGTTAACTCCATTTGTCTAGGTAAGCGAGATTGCGCCCTCACCTTCATCGGAGGGTATTTGTGATAAGGTGCGGCCCCCGTGGCGAGCTCGATGGCTGTGATCCCAAAACTCCAAATGTCTGCTTTGAAATCATAACCCCTCACCTGTGGGAACAGAATCACACATCGTCTTCATCGTGAGAGACACACATTCAACCGTGTTCATGGGAAGACATTTGGTTGAGGCGCCAGAGTCTTAATGTAAAGTCTCCGAGCGCTTCGCCAGAGATGATAAGCTGCGGCTACATTCCTCACATTTCTACAGCGTCAGTAAAGAATGTAAAGAATGAATATTGAATGTCTGTTGTCAAAGGTTGCTCCTCGTCTCCGTGCTAGAGATGACCAACCTGCTCCATGACCTCTGGGGCCATCCAGCATGGCGTTCCCACAAACGTCTTGCGCACTTTATTTCGAGTGATGTCACCACCTGTGGCTAGAAAGGCACTGACGCCAAAGTCTGAAGAAAGCGGAGAGAGAGGAAAATAAATTAGACAAACGCATAAAAAGGACCCGAAGCAGTAAGTCAATAAAGGTTCATAAATACACTGGGAGCAGAGTCGGCAGCTTAATGGGAGCAAATGAGATCGCAACACAACAACTACTTCTTCACACCTAATCTGGGTCACCGGTGACAGGTGCTAAAAGGGGGTGTTGCCTCGTGCTTAAATACCTGCAATCTGCACTGAACCGTCGTCCCCGAGGAGAATGTTTCCAGCCTTAAGATCTCTGCGAGAGACGAGACAAGAGATGAAGATGAAACAGTGAACAGCGAACAATAAAAGACATTTAAAGTAACGACACAGGAGTTATTTCCAATAATAATTTAGTTCTAATCCCAGTTTATGCAATCTTCGGATCTCTTCTTTACTGGATTACTCGTCCCAAATGTTGGTAAAAGAAATAGTCTTCAAAGCTTTTATCTTTCTACCACTCGGGGTTTCTTTTTTTTAAGACTTTATTGGCAACTCACAGTCTGTAGTTAATGTGTTCATCTCTGTTCAGCCTCCCCTGGTGGTGATATGAGGATTCAGCAGGGACAGCTGTCTGCCTGTCTGTCTGCCTCCGTGCTCATAATTGCACAGAACTGCCACCTCACCAGCCAGACACCGTTGTCATAGCAACAGACGTTCAAGTGATAGAAGTCGAGAGGGTCAAGTGAAAGACGAGGAAATAAAAAAGTAAGGAAGTGCCACCGAGGATGCTCAGGCTTTCAGGGAGAATAATGAGAGAATGACTTCGACAGGACAAGGAACATGAAAGTGGAGCAACCCCGGAGCGCCATCAGCCCCGACACCACCTTCAACAACTTCTAACAGATTTCATTTGCACAAATTACCCAGAGACAGATCTTAAAACTGGACTGTTAGGCAGACAAATGATTGAGAAGAGATTAAAGTCTGAAAGGCGGAGCAGTTCATCTTTCTACCACACGGGGGCACCAGAGTAAAAAGCTTGCAGCTTGCACTGAAGGAGACATTCTGTTGGATCCTTTCCAGCAAACTCAATTAATGTAAAAACACAAATGGGTCTTTGGAGAGCAGGTTTGGAGACGAGACATGACTCAGCTTCTGAGAAACAAAAGGCTCACTTCTTTTGGTACAGGGGGGGTAAATGCTGCAGAGATAATTGTAGTGGTTGGAAATATTCTTGCACAAGAATACTGCTGAAGCATGCTTACAACTTGAAATGAATGCTGCAATGTCCCCAGGATCACTATAAAATGTAAAACCTGGGAACGTGAACGCTTGCTGAGGTGGAGGAGGTGGAGTCTGCAGTTCGGATGTCTGAGTCTTCTAAATACTTATCTTCTAAAGCGTATCCTCAGTTAATCTGAGCTCCCTGTTGTTATTATTTAACCTTTTTAATTTTGCCCTTCGTGCATGTTTATCATGGTTATTAGTATTATTAATAATGAGCAGCCTTTCTCCTGTAGTTACAAGAAATACAATCTTTACAAGCCAGTCAAGGCACCGGTGTGTTGAAGGGACTCAAGAGTTCGCAGTTCAGATCTTTGTTCATTTGCTGCTGAGCGTGGAGGCGAAGCACAGCCGATCTCGTTGCGACGGGGAGAGTCGAACTGTGAGCCACACAGGGAGGAATGCAACATATGGGACGTATTAGGACCTTTGGCTGAAAGCAAAACATGGGGATTCCCACTGGAGGGCAAAAAAAAAAAACTGAACGACTGCTGGGATGATAAAACTCTCCAGAAGCAGACTGGGATTGAACGCAGCACCGTGTCCAGGCCTCGTCTAAACTCAGTGTTCAGTCATCAGCTCAGGCAGAAAGAGCCGCGCGTGTACTACATGTGGCAAAACTTTGATGTGCATTTGTGTCTAGACGAGTTCAATTACGCAACGGTCACACTAGGGACGATGCGGAGGAAGGGAAGGGGTGGATGAAAAACGAACATGACAGCCTTTGCCCGTGGCTTTTGAAAGAGCACCGTTAGAAATGTGTGCTGCCGTACGCACGTCTGTGCTTTGCGGCTCTCTGGCTTGTCCCACTGTCACTTTGCTGGCCTGACATAACAGCTCGGTGATATCAGCGCACGGTGTCTTACAGTGTCCTGCACTCACCACTTCTGCGTAAAGGAACACGCTCGACCTCTACCTTGGGCGTTAGTTTTCAACAGGGATGATTTACGTCTCGTCATTTGAGATGTTGCTTTTTAAGGATTGGAGGGGGGGGGTGCAGAGTTGACCACCTGAGGCTGAAGTCTGGGAGTATCCCAAAATACCTTTCCTGGTTTACACAAACCACCGTCTCCTCTGAGTCATGTCTTGCAGCGCAGACACATGAAGTGGCTTTAAATGTATTAATCAGAACCCGTTTCTCACGGTCGACATATGACTCAACTCATCTCTGAGAAACAATATCTTAATATTACTTTAAGGTCGATTGAACATGCTCCACTCCACGAAGCTACATCATTCACAAAGAGTGATCACGGCGATCCGAGTCATCGTTCAACTACCATGAAGGCTTTGGTTCACTGCAGCAGATCGTAATGCTCTGAGAAAAAGGCTGCAGAGTGCAGACAGTCATTAACATTCAAAGGAGAGGAAGAGGAGGAGGAGGTGGTGACAATGCACCATGCAAGTTCAAATAAATACTGTAGAGGAAAAAGGCAAACCTGCAGTTTAAGTCCCAACTCGTGATCCTGGCCATATCTTACAACAGTAGACGGGATTCAGCGAGAAGAAGACATCAAAACTTTTTCCAGAAACTAAAAAGGTGATACGCAATCTAAGAACATTGAAAATGAACAAGATACGTGTGGTCTCTTCATATTTATGACCTGTTGAAATGATGGCCAGGTGGGAACGGCCACGGTATGAAACTGTCACAAAGATTGATCTTCCTCATCTGGCAGCTCCCGCACCTTGCAGCTCCACCGGGTCACCTCATGTGACATCACATCCTGGTGGCAGGCTCACAGAGCGCCTAACAAGGCTGTAAAAAAGAAAAGGGTTTATGAGACGCCCTGCGGGTCTCCTATGGAGACGAGACACCTCCCCTTTCCTAACCGTGCCCCTTTTACCCACAACGATATCTCCCCTCTGCTTCTCTCTTTTGATTGCTTTCTTCATACTGCTGAATTTCATCTCATCAGTTTTTCCAAATCAATTTTTATTTCTTATTTTGTCAATTTTCCACAAGAGACTCTCCCAGACGCTCCCAGAGGCGGCATAACTACGGCCATTACCTGATCATTGCTAAACCACATTGCAAGTAATTTGCCAGGCAGAGCCCTCTCGTGTACCTTCAGGAGACGAGAGCTTTCAGAGACGAGGAAGGCAAAGAGCTTCCCACCGCAGGGTTTTAATACAATCCAATTTGCAGGCTGATTTTCTCAGATTCAACAGACAGAATCTACACTATCCTTCTCTTGTTGGTGCACGGTGTCTACCTGCTGCTCAAGTTAGAGGACAAGTGTCACCTTTGAATCACAGACTTTCCGAGCTGCTGTGAATGTGGAGGTGGAGCAGTTCGCCGTCTTGTGGTAAATGTCTCCGGTTGAGGCTACGGCACGGGCCGCAAGACTCTAATTGCTTTTCCTGCAGTCCTGAGATGGATGGAACATATCATGTGACACGTTCTCTCCTTCTCCTCCTCAAGCCTCACCCTCTTGACTCTCTCCATCACCCCTGCCCCCCGGGGCTCCGACTCCTACGATTCAGTTTACACAGGAGGAACTTGACACGGCCATACGAGCACGTTTACATCAGCTGACCACAGACTCGCCTCTCAGCGTCCTGCGGGATTACCTCACAACTTCTCATTCACAAGTCAAACCTCAGAGCCTTCAGTGGACAGAAGTGATAAATGAATGTTCTATTAATGATTCCCTAATGTCTCCTCAGACGGGGCGCAGAGTTGAAGGCAGGTTTACCATTTCCATCTTTCTGGCACTGATCGATAACCCGTCACATTATGCTGAAAGTGGATACTTAGATGCTGCAGCAGAGGTATAGCGCCTTTTAATTAACACAGTAATTGAAATAGTTTATATCCATGCATCTCTACTTATAGTATCTATAGGATACAACAGTTTTCTAATTAAGAAGTTAATGAGTAGATGCTTCACCTAAGCATTCCTCATCCAAGCCCAAGGTCAAATTCTTCAATCAAACCCCTCCCTCTGGTTCTCTGCGGAGGACTTAACCAAGCTGAAAAGCTTTGCATTATTTACACACGTAGCCTGTCCCGTGCTATATGTGTGCCAGTGGGAGAAAAAGTGAGCAAAGGATATTAAATACAGAAGAGGTAACAGCTTGAGTGCAGGTCTTGAACTGGCTTTACGGAGAGCTTTCAGGATTTCATTTCCTGTGGCACGCAAATGTGTCATTCACACATTCCATATCCATACTGCAACTCTCCGTCGTCTGCTGACAGAGTTGTTGCAGTTTCATTAAAACACCTGACTGCGTGCATCATTATTAAAGCTTTAAGCCATAAACGCATCAGTGCACTGCTTATTCTTCTGGAGCACTTGTTGCAGTCCCATTGGGGGAAGCGTACTCATCATCTCTATACATATCCCAATAACAACCCTGACCTCTAGCCGTCTCAAAATGCCATTCCCATCTGAATCATACAAACGACTTCAACGTTTTTAGACTGAAGTCATGAATTCATTTGCACAGGTTGCCAGGTTTTACTTTATTTTTTGGACTAAGACGGAGGAAATATGTGACAAAATCACCGAAAGCCCAAAAGGAGTATGAAGACAACAGATGCCGCCTCATGATAAGGCCACATAATGATACAATTAGTCACCGTCATATATAAAAAACAGCCACTTATGCTAATAAGTACGTTAATAAACCCAATGAGAGTTGGCATTAGAACAGTTTGCATGTAAAGATGTCTCCATATACCAAACGTATTTATAGGATATCTGTCTCAAATGCATCTTATTTATGGTGGGATCCTCTGTGCTTAAGATACAAGGTATCCTGTATCAGAGACGAGAACGTTTCTGCTCCATAAACCCTGAAGGTGAGTCTGATAAAGCGTCCGTGCTTAGCGTTAACAGCCAGTTCTATTACAGTACCAGTGTGCGGGGCCGTGAGTCTCGTTACCTGTGGATCTGTCCGTTCTTGTGTAGATACTCGAGGCCTTCGAGCACGTCTTTCAACACCGTGGCTATGCTGGCCTCGTCCAGGACGCCCGTCTTGTGTTCGCCGCGCGAGATGATGTGCTTGATCACGTCCAGCACCGAGCCTGGATAATAACAATTGCAATGGCACGCTTCATTTGACTTTGTTAAAAAATAAATACATTTGTCAACATCAATGTCAGAGAGAAATGAAAAACTGTGGCTGGGTAAATAAGTCCTTTCTGGTCTTAACTGATGATCTGGATCCTGCAGCAATGAGAAAGTCCCCTCGGGCGATCCTATATCTTTTGTTAAGCCTACTCTAAACTAAAACTTATTTAGGAAAACACACGCTTCCTGCTGGATTGGCAGACACTCAGTCGAGATGATTCATGTTTAATCTCATTGTTTGGATGAATTAGATTGTGGGTACACAAAGACCTTTTTTCCAGTTCCAGTAAAAATGGATTTTATTGAAGGGAAAAACAAATGATTTAGCTGCGTGAAGACAAAATCCTTTAACCATAAACATCACCATGACCTTTCAATGTGGCCATGACAAAACAAAGCGATGGTGAGAGAGAGAACTCAGGACATTCATTACTGTGCATTCTTTAAAGGGTAAATCCACCTGTTCAAAATCATTTACGCTGTGCTTTCTATGAGATTAAAAAGTCAGTATCTACAAGAACACAACTGTTTCAGAGACATAACGCCAACAAGACTTCAATTTATGATGTCATTAGAGGATATTCTTTTGGACTTGGTCCTTCGACTTTAAATTAGATGGACTGTGTAGGCTCACAGGACTTTGGTTTGAGGTTTTTCTTCCAAATGACTTTGATGTGGATGTTGAGCGCACAGCTGGTAAACAGAAAATGTGCCCAGTTTAAATCAGCATGGCTGCTGTCAGAGTCACGCCATTACTCTGTCTATAGAGCAGCTGGAGGATGTCGCTCTTCATGACAACATCATTACAGTCTGACTGAGCGCTACGGTTTTAGATATAATATACTGAATATGAAAGCTATTGCATGTTCTGAGATCTGCATGGAAGATAAGTGTGCATGTTAACCTGTGAGGTCACAAGTTCAAATGTTGCTTTGTCCTCAGTTGCTCAGGCTGAATGAAGAACTAGTGTAGCTCTGCTCCCTGACCTGGCAGGTCACCATGTCTCCCTCAGCCCGGCTGCTGAATGAAAGGAGCGCTCTGGATGAAAAGTCAGACTGCTGTCAGTGTATGATCTCCTTTGTGCCACTTTTTACAGAGAGATGCGCTTTATTCTGTGCCGAGGTTCAGTATTTGCATTCGGTACTGACAGAAAATTGGGCGACACTGGTGAATGGGGACAAAGCAGAGAAGCAAAAAGAATGCCACTTGCCTGACAAGCTGCATTGTGCTGCAGTGATACACAAGCACACTGTCACACTGTCGGTCCATCTCTCACACACCCTCAGCCATACACACACATAGCAGCACTTGCAAACAAAAGCTGGAAATGGCCTTTTCAAGTTCCTGAAAGACTGTGAATGACACAATTCCAGGACTAAATTGACTGTGTTTTAGTAACGGTGCCAGGCTAAGGGTGCAAAGAGATCTATTTGCTCAGTTACTTCAGGGTGTCCTCGCCTGTAGCCCTCAGTCGAGCTCTGCATTACACAGAGGAGCCGGCGATGAATGGCCACCTGAGACTAGACAGTGTTATTGCAGAGAGTCTTAGACACAGTGGCAGAGCGAGAAGAGAGGGAGGGAGGGACGGTGGGTTCAACGGGTTCTTTGTGCAGTGACGTAGCACGGCAGAAAACGTGATTCAACAGTGAGGCGAAGAGACTAACCAATCCAAAGAGAGGACGGACGAGGAAAGACGGGTAAAGCAGCCTAGACGTGCGTCTGAGTGTACGAGATAGTGTATATGTGAGAGGAGAGGGGAAGAAGAGTGCAGCCTGGCGTCTCTGATGCGACAGCTCTTTGAAGCTCATTGAGAAAAAGCAGCCTGTTAGATGGTTCTTTTCTCTCGCTGTTCTCCACACACGGTTCCCTCCTCTCTCAATGCTTCTGCGCTCAGTCTGATGTTAATCTCCTTGTCTGAAGTGGCGGGAGGGAGGAGAGGAAGTGACAGGTGACAATGGAGAAGGTGCTGAGGGGAAGTGAATACAATCGCATCCAAGTGAAGGGGCGATGTAGTCCTAATCAGTCAATTGAAACTGATGTCCTTACGGAGAGTAGGGATTGGTACCGATTGAATTACGTCGCTACTACAGAGTGTCGATTCACATTCAATCAAACAGTGATAAACTGAGAGCACATCCGAGTGAGAGTATGAGCCGAAGAAGAAGAGAGACTGTCAACCCTGCAGCTTGTTCAAGTGAGTGACGAGCTGAGTGTGGTTACACTTATTAAAACTTGACGCAGACAACACTGCAATATTTGTTCTCACACTTTGTCCTGGTGACAGACTGACAGGCGGCGAGAGGGGTTTCACTTTGTGTGGTGTGAAAAATTGTTCTAAATAAATAACAATGTTGAAATTGTGAAGCTTGCGCTTATCTTTTACAACTCAACTTTTTGTTAGCACGGAGAGTAAAGTACTGAAAAAAGGTACCGTTGGGTATCGCTACTAAATTCTAGGAACTGGTATCTGTTCAAATGTGAACAGTACCCAACCCTAACAGAGTGGCATCGATGTGCAAATAATCCCTAAAATGTTGAACTTTTCCTTTAATAGAATAGGAAAACGTTGGCAAAGATTAAAGAAGACGGTAAGGCAAGACAAAAAGTCGTCAAACACGTCTCCTTTAAGCTGAGGTGGCACTGGTGGGAGAGCATTTCTACGTGCAGGCTTTGGGGATCATTAAATGTCAGCCTCGTCAGCCTCTTTCAAATTCATCTGATTGAATTCTTAATGACTCATTAGGTTGTTTCAACATGTCGACACTGACTGACAGTTGAACAATCCAAAGCTTCATTTTGCATGGGAAAGACTGGCTTCCAAGACAAATGACACCTGTTGGCCTGGTTTGAACGGTGCCTGCCAAAGCCCCCAGCGAAAAGTGTATAAATTCAGTTTTGACAGTCTAGTTCACTCCAGAACATGCACAAACCTAAGGATGCAGGCTAAATCATCATTTCAGTTGCATGCAGGTTTTGTCAAATCTCTCTCTTTCTCTGGATTTCAAACAAAAACTGTGAAGGTGTAAAAGTCATGAATTTAACCCCCAATTAAGTATTTTCGTTCTCCAGGTCAGAGCAGGAGGTTTGAGACAGAGCGAGAGGATGAGAGAGTAAAAGAGGGGGGGATTAGGGAGGAGGGGGAAGTGGACGAAGGATATGAGGGCCGGTGCCAACTGTGCTAAAGGCCAATGGGGAATGCCAAGCAAAAGTTGGAGGGGGAGAGGGAGTGTGGGGTATGGGAGGGGCTTTTGAGGGGTATAAGAGGTGCAGAAACAAGGTGTAGAAGAGAAGCTTGACAGACTGAAAGATGCCCCCATAAAAACTTTTACACAATGTTCTAGGAGGAAAGAATGATGAGTGAACAAAAGCAAATGTGCATTTTAGAATTTGTCTTGATTCTATGAACCTGGAGTCACCATCAAAGCTCTTTTGTCAGCATCCTGGCAATAGTTGAGTGCCACATCATGATGCGTCAAATCAACTGGCTCCAAACTTTTCAGAGTCTTTTCATATGCTAAATTGAAACAGTCAATAACAATCTGCCTTTAGCTGAATTCCACTCTGAGTGGCAGTCGATTGAGCTCGGCAGCAGTGAAGTCAGCCGGTGAGGGCTGCACATTAATCTTCTGGGAACACATTACTCTGCTTGCTTTGGCATGACTCATACTCTGTCCCAGTGGGTTTCAGTGGATGTCTCTCCGATGTGTATTCAGTCAGTGGCGGGTTATGTGGCGCTCTAATGAAACAGTGGTTCACATGTCGCATTCAGAACAGGAATTTCATGAAAAGCCCTGCTCCTACAGCGTACCTACCACAACGCTCTACAGGTTTGGCCTCGATGGGTTTTTAGGAAGATTAGGCCTTTTAGAGCTCTACTCATTTGGATGCACAACATATGCCATGGAGTCCACAACAGGACACTGTAATGAGACCAGAGATATACATACATGGCATTGCCATTAACCTCTCTTGAAAAGGGGTTCAAGAGAGGGAACAATGAAAGTAAGACTCTTACTTGAGGGATCGTCAAAACTTTGAATCCTCTGATGTTTTTGTCTAACTACTGGTATGTGCTAGTGAAAGACCAGTCAGGTTCAAACCCCACCTGTTTCGACTGCACCTCTGCTAATGTAGCACTTACATTGGTTTGGCTTGTTTGAAGGTGTACTGCACTTAAATGATTTCACCTATTTGAAGCTAATGTACTTGCAAGATTCTTGCTGCTCCGAGTTGAGTATCCTCATGATTGTTTACACTTATTGTAAGCTAAATGCTAAATGAACTGTAATGTAATGTTCAGTCAGTTGTATTCATACTTTTACCACTTAAGAGTGTCAGAAGACGGTTTAAACTATTTATTCATGTTGTTCAATGATCTTGTTTTACTTTTCTGCTTGCTTGATAGCTAGTTTTGTAGAAGCAGAGTACTTACTTCACCTACTTCAAAAAGGTGAATGGAGAATGGGAAAAGTCTAAAGAGCTAAAGCTCCAGCAACACTTGCAGGGTACAGAACAACTTTAAGACAATAAGCCCAAAACGCATAAGTTGTTCTGTATCCTACAAGTCTTGCTAGCTAGTTTTCACATATTCTGAATCTCTACATGTGGTGTTAGGGTCTGAGGTCAGTGGGAGGCGTGTCCTGTGCGGTCGGCCTGTTGTAGCTGCCTCATACCAATTTGTAATCTTATTGGGTTCATGTTTCTCTCAAAACAAATATTTTTACCCAATAATAATTAAAAAAAAGTTTAATATAGCTGAGCTACTCCAGTCTTTCCACATACCCCCTGGCAACTGCTGAAGTATGTCCTGGGGTACAAGTATCATGCTGCACTGGCATTTGACTGACATACCTTCTACAAGTGCCATAAGCCGATAGAACAGCAGTGGCATGTCGAGAGTCAACCGCAAGGAAACGGTGTAGCAAGAGTAGCATACCATCAGTAAATGTTGCACTGCGGCTAAGTAAAGCAGAGCAGCCTATCCAGATATACATGTCTTTTGGAATGGTTTGCAGATTGTTGAGGGAGTATTCTGCAAAA
This sequence comes from Cottoperca gobio, assembly GCF_900634415.1. Taxonomy (NCBI): domain Eukaryota; kingdom Metazoa; phylum Chordata; class Actinopteri; order Perciformes; family Bovichtidae; genus Cottoperca; species Cottoperca gobio. Next base: position 2,781,894 of record NC_041374.1, on the reverse strand, counting down.
GACTAAGCTCTCTGTGCGTCTGGATCAAATGTGAAAATAGTGCTTAACCAACGTGATCTAGTCCTTCATGGTCCAACAACATTCTTCTCTAAAAGGAATGACACCTGCAGGAATGTACTGCTTCATCACACAGCAAACACTGTTGGTATCAAACATGTCACGGCTTTGTCAGATAAACTGTCAACAGTCTTTCAATAGCAGAAGACAAAGACAGGATGGCGTCGGAGGGTGGCGGGTTTCTTACGCTCCATCAGGCCAGAGGAGCAGGCAGCGGTTGGCCTTCCTCGGAGCTGGTATGCTGTGCCCTGTGGAGTGATGGTCTATAAACCCGACCTCGTTTGAGGTCTGTCTCCATGGCAGATGTCACCATGGCCATCATTTAATTACTCCGCACAATAAAACCCAACATCAAGGGCCTCTGTTTAACTGGGATAAGGGGAATGAGAGAGGCCATCTTAAGTGGTGTCAGCTCCTGCTGTGTGGCTGGCTGTCTGCTCAAGCGTCGCTTGGCGGGCACTGTGCCCCCGGGCCCAGCTGCAAGGCGGCTGCCAAGCTGCTCATGACTCGAGTGTATCTGAGGGAGCCAGGCATGCCACCTGGGCACTATCCGTTACAGTGGGACGCTGTGTAAACAGGGGGCCTGAGAGGAACAAGGGAGGGTGTAAACACAGTGTAAATGTTAAGTGTTTAGATGCATCTGTGTATGCTCGTGCTTGTGTACTTAAGTGTGTGAGACTGAGAGCAGGATTAAGAAAGAAAAGAGTCTTCTTAGTAAACAGGAGACCATGTCTCTTATCAGGCGGCTTGTTGCTTGTCACATATTTGGTAAAGGACACCTTGATCTTCATGCTGTTAGTGTCTGGTAGCCCTCACAGGTCTGCTGTAAACACTCTTCTACCTCGAAGGGCTTATCCACAACCACAAATGCTCAAACGAACAAATCAATCGGAAGCAGATGCAATCGTTGTATTGTGAGGTCTTTCTCTCCGTGGTGGCCTCCTCTTCATGCTCCTCTCACTAGTTAATTGCAGCGCTGCCACATGGCCTGCGGATGCTGTTATTACCTCTGCCCTGTCATTAGCTCTTGCACTGTTGCTGAGTTAAAGCCCCGGAAAGAGCTGCAGCTCACATGGGACACAATGAAGATCAGTGCTGTCACATTCCCTACAATCACAGTTAACATCACCGGCAACAAGTACCTCAGCTCTTCCTACTGCCACTGCTAAAAATTCTGGACCCCCTCATTATGACTTTAAGGTCAGAAATATACACTAAACCAAACCATATGATGAGTTTAAAAAGTGAATTAAACTTGATACAGAGCTGCAAGCAACTAATGGTATAAAAAAGATTGAGATTGATATCTTTGGCTGTCCAGGATCCAGACATTCAGATCGACAGGCAGGCGTCGAGGGCAGTGTGTGAAAGATTGGACAGATGATGGAAGCTTTGGAAGACGTACGCACTTACCACCACTGAGCAGCTTCATGACCAGCCACAGCTCATCCTTTACCACGAACGAGGTGTAGTAAGACACGATGTTGGGGTGGTGGCACTGGCTCATGGCCTGAATTTCTTTCTGTTAGGAGGAAAGAGAGACAGAATCCAATTAAAATCAGAATTTTGCATTAAGATAACTTAATTACAGACTGTTTATTGGATGTTGGAAAAGGATTGAAGATGTAAATCAGAGCCAATGCATCTTAATGAATGTCAATATTAGTCACACTCCTGAAGCAGGAAGCAAACAACCATTTTCAGAGCGGTTAACAGTTGTGAGATCACCTTTCCTTATGTTTGTAACAAAGACAGATAGTTCCTAAAGTACCCAACTATTCCCATCAACTCCCACAAAAAAGGTATTATATGGTATGAGAACAGCCTGGGGGAAATGAATGCTGCAGCTATTCTTGAAATTTAGTACGATACTCAAGATCTTAATGACGTCAGTAGTCAGAAGAGAAATGGACTAGGTCAATATAATGCATATCTATGCAGAAGCAAAAAAAACACTGGTGCTCAGCCCTTTATACAGCTGTAAGCTCTGTGTGTGTGTGTGTGTGTGTGTGTGTGTGTGTGTGTGTGTGTGTGTGTGAGAGCTGAGGTAATGCTGGCACAGAAGTCTAATCCATCACTTCTGCAACAGTCCTAAAGTCATTTGAGGATAGACGAGCTTCCTAAAAAAAAAGAAAATCTTGCTGACTCTGGAGTTGGGACTACTGATTCACAGAGCTTCTGTTTGTGCACTTAACTTGACAAATGACAGAACGTGTTACTGGAGCTCCATACTAATGTACAGCATCTCTATACTTGTAGAGTTAAAAGACCTAACGGAGATGTATTAGGGTAGTATAAATATTATTTAAAGCTGTTAATAATGCATCCAACTAATGTTTAATAAGCTGAAATAATGAGTCGCTTGATAGATTAGAATGAGAGGTTTTCTAAATGGACTCTGGTGCTGGGACTGCCAAAATCCCCACAAAAAGAAAGTTCTTCGTAGTAACTTTAAGTAAAATATCTAATTATTTGACTTCAAACTCACATCTAAGGTGTGATCAGTGCCACCATGGTGAGTTACACATTGTATCATCTTATTTCCCCTTATCCATTCTTTGTGCTAAGCTACACTTAACATTTGCCAGATCTGCAGTTTCTCTGTATTGGATGCACTGAGGTGAAATCAATGTCGACCTTCTCATCTAATAAGGGTTTCACCATAAACAACATGGTTAATAGTTACATGTTTAAGACAGCGTTTGAGTGTTGTACCATGACAGGTGCTCCACCAGCCTGTCAACTGAGGAACCTTAACACTCCAGCTGAACACATTTGTTAAAGGCATTAATCAATAGATGCTTGTGGGTCAAAAACGTAAGCCTGATGTTCCATCAGCATCAATGCTTAGCGTACACAATGTGCATCAGCAGCAGTATACCTCTGCTGCGGAGTCATCACTATTGAGCCCCTGGCCTTCGGTGAGTGCCTCCGCCTAGAGAGGCAGGTGACATCTTGATGCCACAAGAAGACTCTTGACAAAAGAGGGTTAAGAACATGAACCGAGTCATAATAAGGGTGAATGTGCATGAAACAGTCAATGGACCACGACAGGTACAGACGTGTTTAAATCTGCATAGGACAATAGCAAGGTGGAGTGTCAGTCAAAGACTTTCAAAGCAGACGGTTCCATTCAGATCGACCATTCTGACTAACAGATGAGCCCACACACCACTCTGTTTTTAAACTAAAGCCGTTTTTGATTATCAAGCAGACTAATAACTTCCAGTCTGCCGGGCCAGACGGCCAGCTCTGTGGGTCGCCTCCCCTATTTCTGGGGATACTACGGACTGAGAGAGAACAATAATGACATAGCCTGTTGGCTGCTAACTGGCATCAGTGGAGCCTAACCCCCCTCTGTTCTCGGCACAGTGGAAGAGGAAGGTCATCCCGGCTCCGTGGGTCAGGGTAACCCCAGAAAAGAAAAACAATGGGATAACAGGGAGGATACCGGGCTCTGGCAGTCACATCTTTTCCAGCAGACAATGTGTGAATCAGAGAGACTCTTTGTTGTGGGGATTAGGTCACTGTAAACCTATGCTGCAGCAAACACAGAGGAAATGTTTTGCTCCCTCAGATTCATATTACTTTAAAAATATTTCTTTGGAACACTTACTTCATGTCATTTCTCCTGCAGGAAATCTAACATCAGCTCTCCATTGGCCACTGCAAGGCATGTGAGACACTTGAGTAAAATACTCTGTATGGTGATCTATATAGAAAGATACATCTCATCCAAGCAGTTCAGGAAACCATCAGGAAACACACTTCAATCAAGGACTCAAACTGCCAAAGTCTACGCCTCAGTGGCATATTTCTACAAACCATGAAATTATCATTTCAACCAAAAGATCCAAAAACAGGGAAACTACTTTCTTACACAGGGTTGTTGGAGTTGCATTGACCTCGTCCAAACACACAAAGCATTTAGACACAGAGCAGTTTTATTCACACCCAGAGACGCTCCTGTCTGCCAGCACACACAGAGCCACCTGCAACACAAACTGTTTCACTCACCCATGATTACATTTCAAATGTAATATACAAGTCCCTGACGGCAGGAGCAGGAGAAGCATGCTAACCTGTGTAGGACATCATTGTCAGGTGACCTTTAATAATGACCATCTGTGTTGCACTCATAAGCTGCATACCATTAGCGAGTGAGAAACTGACAAATATGTCGTACATCTAAATGAAACTATTGTTTCTACCTTAGAATGATAATGTCCTTATATACCTGTTTAACAATACATGCCAAACAAGGTTGACATATTTTCTCTCAATGTCAACTTTAAATGGAGGACCAGCAGGCAGACGGCAGGCCAGCAATTCAGATCAATAACATCAGAGCAGACATCCATCTCTGTCTCGTTTCACCCATCTAATAAACCTGTCTCTCTCTCCCTAATGGAAATCTCACTGGTTTATAGTCTGCAACCTGTGACTGATATCTCTCCAACATGTCATCTCAAATTCTTCTCTGAACAACAAGTCAGTAGAATAAGGCATTCATTATGACACGTTGGTTTATTTAAGAGGTAGAACTGAAACTGTGGTGAGTCTCTACATGTATGTTGCTAAATCCGAGCTAAACCCTTGAACCCCTTCAGTAGGTTTAGTTTACACATTCGACACAACTTCTCCAGGAAATACACCAGACCAAACAAATTGTTTTTGTTCTGTATTCGGCCCGATCTCTGCAGTATTTGGCGCCTCTGAAGACCTTGAAACTGAGCAAATAAATAAATGATCTATTGTCACAAACTGAATACAGTGCTGGGTCACATAGTGGTGCCACAGAATCACACAGAGAAGCCACTATAGAAGCAACGTTACGTCACTATCAGTTACTCAGAGCCTAACACACACACTCCCTATGACCCAATCTCACACACACGAAACACACGCACGCGAGAAAGAACTGAGGCACGGACACACCAATAAGCAATAGATGTGGAAATTTATGAAAATGTGATCTTAATGCTGAGAACACAAATATGGCTCTGGATCACTTCCTTTAGCGTGACTTAAGAGTTCCTACACCATAAATAACTATTTTCACCACAGCACTAATCTTGTGCAAAAGAGCCACGCAGCATACAGAGTACAAGGCCTCCGCAGCAGATCAGTCTGCTTTTATACAGTTTGAATGCCCATGCTTAGTCGTGAGATGAGCCAGGTCACAGGTCACAGGTCAAAGGTACCCGAGTGGTCACATGGTGCTTTAACCATTCTTCTGGTTTGTAAGGCTCTCAGAGGAACTTTCTGTTCTCTTGATAATCATAATTTCCAATACAAACCCCAAAACAGATTGTGACCGACAGTCGTTACAGAATAACTTCATGTATTTTATTATACCAGGCTTTCAATCTAGAGCTCTGGCTTCAAAATAGTTTGTACTACTTTTTTACCAGACTAAGCCATTTTCTCATGTTTGCCCTAATAAATAATAAAAGACAATAGTTGTAACAATTGTGTAATTATGCAAGAGGATATCCAGCCTGCCCCTCTTCCTCGTCTGATCTACCGCGAGTCACTTATACCTGCCAGGAATAACTACAACATACCACTGCATATGGAGACACGGGAGACATGACAGATCATTGCTTTTCTGACATTAAAGACTTTCATGTTGCAAGATTAAGACCCGCTTCTTTGAAACTTGTGCTATCCTCTTTCAAAAAGAAGGCTTCTTCAGAGAAGCGATCTGGGTTCAATTTAATGCTTCCTTGCCGTTTAGCCGGGTGCCCAGCAGGCTGTGGAATTGGGGGGGAAACCACAGGCAGGAAATCTGACCTCGCTGTATTCCATGTGACCGCCTGCTCCGAGAATCTGGGAGCAGCATTCCCCCGATTCATCCTCCAGAAATCGTGGGGGGTGGGGAAGAGCACTACTTTGGTTTAGTATTGGCAGTGAGTAGTGAGAAATCTGCCAGTAATCTCTGGCCATGATCTTCCGTGCGCACGTATAAGCTTACACAATATTTATTTACCACAGACTTTTGGATGAAAACTAGAGACGAGGACGGCAAAAACACATCAATCACACAGCTCGTTTCCAGAAACCTGACATCTGGTGTGTGTGGTGCTCTGGAACTTAAGGGTAACTGAAAGCAATTTTGCCCTAGATTGCGCCCAAGTAGTATGACATCTTTATCTAAAGCCATTTTTTTAAAAGCCTGGTACTGTAATCCACAAACATGTTTTTATATGTATAATATATCATGTATATAAGAAACTTATTGCCATCTTAAAAGCCAGAACACTAGCCACAAACCGCACCTGATCATCTCTATGTGCAGGGGAGCTTGATATCATTCTTCCACCTCGAGCTCAAATCGTAAAGCACATGTCTTACAGTAAATTATGTGTCGAGCTGAGGTTCAAGATTGCATTGAGGGGATAAAGACACCATACGGCCTTCAGGAAGATGGCGGTGGTCTAATACTTTCCTGGCAGTAAGTGGAGACCTTCTTCGGGGGAACAACCAGAATAGTGTTTGAAGTGACTGATTGGAGGACAGCGCTGAGAAACGCAGTAATGAAAAGCAGCGGTGGGAACTAACATCCACACGCTCGGACCGCAGAGACAAAGCACTAAATGAAATCTTGTGCTGTGAGGGAGTAGCTCCCTTTGATCAAACACAAAAGCAAGGTCACAAAAATATTACACGTCCAACTGAAATCACATTTAGTCATCCTTTTACAGTAAAACATGATTTTTAAATATATTGTTCATCGTGTGTTTGATTGACAGCAGCTGGAAGGCGGCCAGAGTGCTGGTGTTACGCCGCAGGGAACGAGTAAATAAACTTGCAGTGTCATCGGCAGACAGCGTGTTGATGGTGTGTTGATGGTGGCGAGGACCACACCAGCATCCAACTCGACCGACGTGACATTTGCAGGAGCGGTTACGTTTATTTTAATGTGCTGCAGCTGAGCGGCTCAGTTAATAAGCAATGTAGCCTACAATATGACGTTTGCGTGGTCGCTCGTTCAACAAGCCAAGGAGCAGGACAAGACGCGTGTTCATGTTTCTAAGTTTGCTGTGTTCACGATTTAATTGGCCGTAGCAAACAAAACAAAATCTAATATGCATTTACTCAGTGTTGTGTGCGTCTTACCAGGAGTTCGTCCATACTAGTCTGGCACTTCTCCAGGTTGATTCGTTTGATGGCCACCTTCTCCTTGCGTGGTACACAGTAGGCTGCTTGAACCACTGCTGTGGCCCCACTCCCTAGAAGAGACAAGAAAACAACATATTATCCCCTTGATTATAATTCAATATACTAACAGTCATCTCAGACAGTACAGGACTCTCAGTGCTGTTGTGGAACCCAACGTTGGCACATACAGCACATTCATCTCAGGTTGTATTCATATCCTTAGGCCGCCTGAGCTTCTTTTAATTGCTTGCCCTTTCCCTAACCCCTGTCTACGTCTAAAAATAAGGTCTACTGTAGGATAATAAACCTAACTTTACTCATTACTTCAAAATCCACCGGAGTTCAAAAAAGGTTAGGCAGTTCTGCTTTTAACAGTTTATCCCATTTCTCTTTGGCACAGCTTAACTGTCCGTTCATCAATTATGAATCAGCTTTCCCAAATCCTGCCTGATGAAGTGAGACTGATAGGGGACAGTGACTCTGTAAACGAGACTTCCCCAGAAGGCTTCGGCAGGAGGTTCATGCCAGAGAGGAACAAAGCTTGGTCCTTACACTGTACACAGAACTTCCCTTATTTTAGATCCTTGGCACACTTTGAAGATTGTGTTCACTGTTCATTGCAAACTGCTAATTATTCTTTACAAGCACCAAATACCACAACATGCCGGCAGTTCTAACACCAGGAGGATTCAACCATCCAAAAGCAAAATATTAGTGAACTGCAATGTGTGCATCACAAGTGAACAATATCACTGATCAATACTTTTTCATATGTGCATTTCATGAACCTTTCAAAATCAGCCTACTTTCACATGCAACCAAAAAGTTTGATTATAGCATCAGTGGGAAGTCTACGGTAGTTTATAGCACTACAACTCCTATTTTGATGTACAAGCAAACAACACATAGATTGCAATCTGATTAAAGTCTAAATCCTACAACAGTGGGCTAATCTTGTTTTTTTTAATAGTGTGTGATAGTTAAAGATTGTAATATCCTCCCCAGGAGAGGTACGCCTGTTGTTCCTGCTTCGTGTGAGGTCACTTCACTGCCCCCTCAATGCTCTTATTCAACGCCACGCACGCACGCACGCACGCACGGCTGTTTCCACAAGATCTCTGGAGTATATGTGACGCAGAGCAATGCTGGGAGCACATTGTCCTCTGGCTTTGGTGAGAGAAAGAGTGAGCGGTGAGTCGGTGCGCCCTCCAGTAAGCTTTTCCTAACCCCCAGTGCACTCTTCTTAGCTATGCCCAAATATTAACAAAGTGCTCTTTGTTTGGAGTTTTCATTGAGCCAGTGGTGTATGGAGGCTTAAAAAAGCCTGTAGTGAAGAAAAGAAAAACTGATTTTAAATGAAAAAGTAAAATTGTCCCTGAAGACGTGACCACTTAGATAATTATAACTTCAGGCTATATGAGTGTAGCACCGAATTAACCTATTGAATATAGACCACACAGAGATTAACAATGAACTCTTGCTCTCTAAAATAATCCAATAAAATTGCAATTTCCTTGTAACTTCCTGTTTGGTAGACAGTAACGGTCACTCTCACTGGGAATATGTAAGTGAAAGCCTACTTCCTAAAGCTGTAGTGGGTGCCGTCTATTGACTGGCAATCTGTGATAATGTGTAGCTGGCCTTGCTCAACTCTCCAGCATCCAAGTATTCACAGATCACTGCACCATAGCTCAAAACTAAGGGGCTGAGCAGGAGTGTAAATATATCCTCCAGCCCCCCCACCACCAGCAATACCAAACAAACCTCTGGAGGCTGGCCAGTGATGGGGAGCTCGGCCCTGGCTGGACCACAGGGAGCCAGTTGCCCTGGCCAGTACACATTGGCGTGGAAATTCCTCCACACAAACAAACAGCCAGTCGTTAGGGGTGGCTGGACAAGCTAGAGAGCATGTGTGCTTGTATGTGTGTGTGTGTGTGGGGAGGAGGAAAAAAGGGGGAGATTGTTGGGTTTGCAGCAGGCAAGGTCAAGGGGCACCAAGGCTCTGCAAGCCAATTAGACAGAAAAAGCCAAATCTACCACCAACTCAGTGACCTTGAGTTAATATAGACCTGATGCTCTTTGATATTTGCAACTTCCGAGCTTAGCGCAAGGTTATCCTGCTCAGAGTAGTCCCGTCTCTACTATCCAGTTACATGATTATTAAATACTCCACGAAGCCTTTGGAGGTTTTAACCAAAGCTGTAAATTGAGTAATTATACTATGATGCACACAGGGGGAATGCAGACACAAGTCAGTCTTATCTTGTAAAAATAAGCTACACATCATCACCAACCTTCTCCATCCAAATGGGAGGAACACACAAAGAGCCATCCTCACAAAAGGCAAGCACTGCAGTAGTGCCAGGGCTTTGAAAAAGGTCAGGCCAACATCAAACCTGTTGGCAGACATTAAGGCTGCATATCAAGCACTATGTGGGTTTTTCCCTCTTTTGTAAATTACTTAATAAAACAGAACAAGAGCTACCTCTTTACAAATACAATCTGTCGAGATTTAATTTTTTTGGAAGTGGAAATCAGATCTAAATATATTAAGTTACCACATTAGGCAAAATCAAATGAAGACGATCCGGCTGCAGGTTACCAAGTTACGTAAGCTTCTTGGTTTGTTGATTTCCATTTGTTTCCTTGTTTGCAAGGCTTCACAGTAACAGTTGCCAGGTTGCCATTGGCAACAATTTTGAGAAGTTGGCAACCAATTCTTGGCTTTTGGTTGCCATCAGTGACAACCACATATAAAAACTCTGAAAGTAGAGATGATGGGACAAGCTGATGCTGGGGCCACTTGAGGGACCCACAATCCAAATCTTCAATGCTGAAGGGCCAATGGATCTATAGAGGGAAGCAGCGCAAAGGTCCCGAAGACCAACATTTGAACGGAGGAACAAGCAACTTCTTGCAGAGTTGTGAAGAACATGACAACGGCTGAACTACTGGGATTTAAACAATTATTCCACAGCTAGTACCGATCACCAAAGTGTTCTTGATTGATATGTTTTTTTAGTTTTAGAAATACATTTAGCTGTAAGTTTAAGTTTCTGTAATTTATATCTTATATGTGAATTTGTTCGGATTCACCATCTTTGCACACATTTAGTTTTTATATACTCCATGTGCAACAAGCTGTAGAAGCTCTAGATGTAAAGGTATACGTGAAAAAGGTTGCGTACCGGGTAAGAGAACTTGATCACTCCGGGGGGGAACATTGACAAAACAATCATGATCTTTGAAAAAGCAGCCAATGTTTTCTGTAAGCATGTTTCCTCAAAACAAGTCTAGCTTTGCATGAGAAGCCCGATGAGCATTATACTATAACCGGGCGATGTGTGAATGGGACACGCAAGAGTTTTTTCCTCACAACTGTTTAACCCTAAATACTCCAGCGAGGTCTTTGTCGTTAGACCGTACATTTGCTCTTTAGGGATTTGACATCCGAGTACAGAATGTTTGCATTCCTCCTATTCTGGTGCATCTCTGCGAAGTCTTTTAAATAAGCAAGATGGCAAAACACAAAGGAATAGTCAACAGAATAATAAGCTTACTTAGGACGCAGACCAAGCAACAGCATTACACTTAATTAAAATCATTAAAAGCAGCTCAAAGATCATTAAAATACCAACAGGCAATTTAAATCCCAAGGTCTCATTAAAGAGCCGTTACTCATGAGATGTAGCCTCCAAATAAAAACCTCACATTACTGGCCAATATTTCCCTCATGAAAAACGTGAAGATACTATAACGAGACAGAACATTCACTTTTTTTTATATTATAGTGCCCAGCACATCAGATTATCTTGGCATTTAATTAGCTTCTGCATGGAGTTGGTCACCAGCAGCTTCCAGCTTGCGTTTTCCTCACCAGGCCAGTTTGGTGTCTGACGTCAGTCGTCTTTAATACTTTCCCTTTGCATACCTGGCTGACATTCCACACATTATTCAAAGAAAGGTACAATGAGAAATGTCACACATGACTTGAAATCTCCCCAGTAGCCTCTGCCTTTCAGTGTGTTAAAGGTGCAATGACCAACGCTCCGACATCACCGATGTGAAGTGAAAGCATGGACACAGTCATCTTTAAGATACGCCTTCATGTTGAAATCCCCATGGCACGTCTGTGTCACCGTTTCCATCCAAGGGCAGCGCCTTCCTAAACATGAGAAATGAGTGCACTTTCTAGTAACCATCTTTATTCTGTTTACTAAAAAGCATAGGTTGTTTTTCATTTAAATGTATGGAAGAACCCAGTAATAAAACGTGATGTTTTTTGTGATATAAATGTAACTGAATGTGTTAAATGAGCATATGATATCATCTCATGTCGATCGCCAGACTGTACTTCTTCCTCTATGGGCTCTGTCCAGTATGATCAGTCCTCAGAGCGGTAAACTGTGTGGGTGTGAACCATGATAACAAGTCCTCTTTCCTTGGTTACCAAAACAATAGCTGCTGATGGGGATGCTGGGTATGAAGGGCCATCTTCAGAACACCAGCCGTCCAGCTGAGCAGCAGAGCTGTAGGCAACATCACACAGTAGAGTGGGGGGCCGGGGGGGTTTGGTCTGGGAGCCTGTGTTAGTGGTTTAGCTCGACTAGTCGCGTCCTGCTGAGACTCTAAATGCTGCATTCTCAAGAAACGATTAGTCGCTCTATCGATTTGTCCATCAACAGAAAAATAATCCCAACTATTTTATAGCTAAGGTTCTTTGAAGCAAAACATGCCAAATATGTTCAGCTTCAAAATCGTAATGATTCCCTTTGTCGTATGTGGTAATAAACTAAATATATCTTTAGGTTTTGAAGTGTTAGTCAGACAAAACAAGCCATTTGTTAGCTTGAGACTTTTTTGACTTGAATATATCCAACATATGGATTTCTTGCACTGAGTTTGTGCTGGGAAAACGAGAAGATCTCATTGCTCCAATTACAATTTCCTACAATGTGTGCACGTGCTGTACGTTCTGATGGGATATTAACTGACTGTGAGGAAAATTGGCAATATAATAAAACCCACTTTTTTAATTTAATCAGTGATACTCTAAGCAGTTAAAACATCAGAACCTCTGCAAGTAATGACGGAGAGAGACACGAAGCACATTACCTGCTGCTGCAATCAGAGAAAGATCTACATTAAAGTCTATTTATATTAACTTTCTTATACAAACAGGAGCCTGTACTAAATTGGTCATTTCACTCAATGCTGCATTTGTGTTTGGTACTCTCCTCCATCACCACAGCCGGCACATAACTCTTCCAAACATGAACCGACAATACTGACTTCAAAGCTCAAGCAATTTATTTGGCAATTTAAGTGAACAAAACCTCCTTATTGAGGCTTCTATCTTGTCAAATGTTTCCAGAGAAGTTATTCTCTAAAAGGGCAAGATGTCTAAATGGTAACCAGAGGAAAACAGTGCCAGGAAGTGACTCTGATTCAATCGTTTCAATCCGTGGGTTCATTTAAAGTAAATCGAGAATTAAACATGATTGGAAGAAAGTTTGATGGTTGTTTTATTCACCAATAGATGATCTAGTTGTAGACCTAAAGCTCAACTTTTAAAGCAGTGTTGGTAAATCAAGCAAAGACCGTCTGAGAGGACCGAGAGAAAGAAAGCCCCACGGGACTGTTTGCAAGGTTAAACATGAACAGAAGCCAAACAGGAGGAGTTTTCTTGTTTAACTTGTGTTCACGAGGAGCCTGGGAACATAGCCTGACACAGAGGGTTCTGCCAAATGTAGAGGAAATACAAGGTAGATCAACTTCAGATTTAAGAGTGCAAAAGGATAATCAGCTTGTTTGAGTAATTTATAAAACAAGGGGAGGAAACTAGGCTGACTGCACAATTCATTTCCAAAGCTGAATTGATAATCATGATCCCTTGCCCTCAGCATGCTGCAGGTCAACCTTAAAATAGTCTCACCCGTTTCAAACCTATGTCACATACTGCGTAGGAAAATGTCACAGAACTGGTTTCTAAACAAGAGTGGGTTTATCTGGGTGCACGATAATGACAGGGTTTCTTGAGGGGTGCCACAGAAACTGAGAATGTAGCAATGGGTTAAAACCAAAAGTCTTTTTTAAAGAAAATATACAGAAAAAAGGTTAATTAAGGGCCTGCAGAATGAACCCTCTATAAACAAAGATTCCCTTTAGAGGAAGTAAGCACCACTTAGGTAAAGTAAACCAGAGGCACACACTTAGTGATTTGAGAGGACAATACTTTGCTTATATGTAACACACTCCTTCCCCCTGAACTAAGTCAGCCAAAGGTAGGACGGGGTCAGGTAATTGTGGGGTGGTACATTTTAGAACCTCAAAAGTAAAAGCGGTCATTCATCCGGCCAGCCAACCTGTAAACCATCCTCAACCAAGGATGTGTGTAATACGTGTTATAAAGAGACTAACATTGTGTGTACAGACTGCTTTGAACAAAGTATTATTGATGATGTTACCCAGCAAATTATTACATTATTGTTCCCATTTTCTGTGGGGGGACGTGGTTAAGAGCCCTTTAAAACTGATTCATCCTCTCCAAAAGAGCTCTCGCATAACTGGATTATCCAGGCAGTAAATTGCCCAAAACAACCCAAACTCCGGGAAGCACCATGAAGTATAATCTCTGGACTCTGCATTGGCAACACGAGTGTTTTGGAAAAAGTTCCGTGCTTGAATATCCAGTGTATTTTAATTGGAAATGGGCGTGAACACACACACACACACACACACACACACATGCACGCACACACAGTATAAGTGCATCATGGTCTCTGTCTTCTATACGTTGCTGATACTTTGCAAATGCAGTGTCTTCCCCAAATGTAAAGGATAACTTTATGAATATGTTATTTTTAATGTCAATGTATCCCCTAACGTTACTCTGCAGGTTGGGTTCAGTCTAATACACCAACACTGACACATTCAAAAGAGAAACTGTTAAACATTCTCGTGATTGTATAGATACGACACCCTCTATCCAGAGTACATATAAGAAAATAATAAGATAGCAGTTCACATAAATATCCGACTGCTCAATGAAAGCAGTTATTTTTCCAGCAAATAGTCAGTGTCCGACGTTATAACGCTCGTTTACGACCTCGGCATAGCCCCAGTGGACGGGGTAACCTCTCTCTCAATGGACACATATCACCGACTCCAAGTCACAACACCGCCCGGCTAAGATTGCCAAGTTGCCCAAACGTGATGAACTTAACCTAGCTCCAGAGGAAGAAGATGCACGTGAAGATATTACAGCCTATGTTAGCTGTCCTTTTGATGAAGCTAACTGCAGAAATTCTCAAGACTGTCGGTTAATACATACGTTGAGCTAACAAGCTAAGAATCACATACATACCAATCACCTCGTGTAGCTCATAATCATCTTTGTTGATGGACCAGGTTAGGGAGCTCAGGTCCTCCGACATGGCTGTGGAGTCTGCTGAGGCCCGTACTATCTGTAGAAAGGTGGTCAATCCAAAGACTGTGCTAAAAAAGAAGTCAAAGTAATCCAAACAGGACCAACGAGGCGACACTTCGCCTTCTTTACGAATCCTGCAGCACTCCTGTCATTCCCAAAGTTTGACACGAGCGTAGCAGCCCCGCCTACCGCATTCCTACTGAGCGAATGTGGACCTTACCGGCGGACATATTGAGAGAGGGACCGCACTGTGCTCCGGAGTCCCACTGTAGTCTGTAAAGGGGGGGGTAATTATTGGCACAGGTTGGCGGCTAATTAGGCTGACAGTGCCGAACATACAGCGACTGTTTGAAACGTTAGCTCCTCAAAATCCTTTAGCTATATATATTCTGAGACTTGTGTACGCAATTATGTCTCTGAATTTCACTTTCTAGGTAAAAGCAAATGCTACAAAGAGTGTAAATATCAGGTAAAATATGCCGAATAACGATCGAGCCTTTGGGTTCCGCCACACTTTTAATGGCGGGCTGTTTATCTGAGGGGGTAATCTTTTGCCCAGAGGCAAGCCTTACAGGTATTCGTTCTTCTCATACAGCAAACAACGCACATCTATTTTGCTCACATTAGCACATCACACTCTCAGCTCTTCCTCACCCAGAACAATTTCATTGATGGAGAACTTTTAAGTGTTAAATAGGCTGGGAAGTGCTACCTGACAGGCTGCACTCAGAGCAAATAATATTAGTAAAAGTCAAGCGTGTGAAAAGAGGCGTGTTGCTCAAGGAAGATCCTGTTCACTGATTGGACAGTACCACAACCGCTGCTCTGTGATTGGATGTTCATGTGTTAACTATAACATTTACTGAGCCGGAGTTCTTTTTTACAGCATTCAATTAGCGACACCTCCGTTGGTTAATTTTATAACATGCAGAACTTGCACAATCGCGACACATGCTGGAGAACATCGGAACATTTTCTTCTTTTGTGATTGGACAAATGCTTTTTAAATAAAAAAGGAAACCGCCCTTGAAAAATGTGTTACATTTATTTTGAGGAAAACATATTTAGAAATTATTTTTTCGAGGAAGAATACATTCACTTTTACCATATCAAAAGTACAAAATCAAATGTAAAGACATCGTGGTGACGGAAAGTGAGAGAGAAAAGCAGGTGTCAGCAGTCAGTAGAATTTAACAAGTAAAATAATCACAATATCTCTTAAGATACAATCTCATCTAAAAGTTGACACATAAGAGGAAGTGGCCAGTGTAAAAAAACCCAGAGCTTTCACAGAGCAATAAGTACATGCTGCCCTGCATACAAACACATCTTTTTCACCAATGTACCGCACATAAATACAAAATAGCGGCTGCAACAACTTGATATGCTTAAAGCATAATAATGGCTGTGTGCAGTGAGAACTTTGCAGATAATTGGTATCCCTGTGCAGCTTGAGTTTCATAATGATAGTAATCACTATTTCCTCCTTATAGGAAACACAAATAGTTGCACTATAATACATTCCATATACACACAGTAAACAATAAGGAACTAAAGCAGTAGCACATACTATAACCTGTGATGCTTTGCCATTTCCCAACAATAAAAAGGCACCTTTAAATACGAGTAACTGCCTGTGAGAGAGCTTTGGCCAGACGTGTCCAAAACCAGTCCGGTGGGAGAGGCCGGGTGTAGTCACAGATGGTGAGGAAGCGCAAGATGCTGGGGAACGGCTTTGTCATCGGCTTGTACTTCACTGGAATAAGACGTTTACCTCGAACTCCTGAAACAGCAGAACGAATAAAAGGTTAGTTGCATGCATGGACAGGCATATGTTAGAAAAAGGAAGCTGTTTAACATAACTAATATGATACTCACCGGGACAGAGGCTGAGTGCAAACTTGGTCTGAAAGTCACAGGCATCACTGTCAAGGTATTCATCAGAAATCACCACCACCATCCTCTTACACCTGCACAGATGGTCATCACATAGTGAATATAGAATTTAGGGAGATTTTAGGACAGAAAACTCTGATTTCTTGCTCTCGGGTTGCTTTCTATATTTAATAAATGAAACTGTTATTGGACAAGTCACGACTGAAACTTGCATGTCTTTTGTAACGGTGCTATTTTTTCCCCCCATACAGATTATTAATAGAGTTATCTAGCATGCAAACAATACCTAAAAAAAAACACAGGATCAAACCAAAGTGACTGTGCTTTGGCTGTCCTGTTTGTTTGTACTGGACAAATCCACATTAATCATTAATCAACTTATCGATTTAAGGACATGACGTTGCTCATTCTTGCTGACCTCGATATTGCCCCTTTGTGTTTACATGCATGTTTGTTCACACAAGGATGTCACCAACATCGATGTCCCACCTCCTCTCGATGAGTTCACTAGTGATGGTCCATACGCAGGAGCCCGGCAGGACGTCTCTGTCGAACACGCACAGCTTCAGCTTGTACTCCGTCTGCTCCAGCTCGCGGATCATCTCATGCACAAACTCGAAGTCACTCTGGCAGTAGCAGATGAAGGCATCAAACAGCTCAGGAGCACCTGGATATAGTTCACTTAGATTAAATTCAATAACACAACTTTATTTATTGTTAAACTATTGCGTGGTGGCTTGCAACCCAGAACTAAATGTACACAAAATAGCAGACAGAAGCAAAACATGAGCCTGATAAGACATTCACAAGACGGAACGGTGCAGCGGAGCAGCCGCGAAGCGATTAGAGCTTCAGATGACTTGTCTGCTTTACCACAGAAAATAATGCTGATATCACTTTCTCAAATCTGAGAAACACAACTGCGTTACAAAGTCACACATTTATAATATGTTTTGCCATCACATGACATGCATATATACATTCTAATACAACAGCTCAAAGTGTAGTTGACACTGTAATATAATGTGACACCGTCTATTGTCTTATTACCAGTAGAGCTGCAACCATTAGTTGACTAATCGATTAATACTTCGAGTATTAGAATTTAAAGTGACTGTTTGAATTGGAGTTGTATGAGGGACTTATCTACAGTAGATGGCGGTCAGCACGACCCCAGTTTGGACAAACGGGAGTAAATGCACTGAAGCAAAGCACTGCTGTAGACAGGGGCCTCAGAAAAACATATTCTTTTGTTCATATTAACTCAAAGCAACCGAGGAAGCAGTAGACCAGCAACTTCCGTGTTCTGCGAGGTAAAATGACTGTTCTTGTCACAGGAGTCTGGTGTCTTTGAAGAGAGCATTCTCTAAATGTCTCTACGTGTGTATCACTGAGCAGAATGAACGGTTCATCTTATGCAACCTAAAGGCAGCTGTACTGTGGTGACAGTGTCACCACTTGTTTAGATGTGCAATGATTATTTGTATTTTTTGCTGAATCATGTACAACATGTGTTTCGGAAGTGACATAATTAATGCTGACAAGAGTTGGACAGCAGGGGGGTTTTTTTTTATGAAAACAAACAGGAAAGAAAAAAGTAAAGCCTATACAAATACTGACCTTCAGGGTTGTCTTCCAGGGTCATGGCAAACCTCTCCGAGGGGCGAGGGTCACAGCTGTCCACCTCAGGGACCTGAAGTGGAGGCGTAGCCTGCTTTTCCAGGTTCTCTAAATACTTCCTGACATCCGCATCTGGTTCAAAGAAAACACACAAATCATGGGTGGATTATGAGACAAATCATCTTTCCTACAGAGGAGCAAGACACAGACTGTGTGGTGGTGGGCTTGCCTCTTTTTGTGTTGGTGTTGTATGTCTTTTTGTAGTTGTTATGCATCTTTCTGGGGTTTTGTGTCTCTTTGAGTCTCTTTGAATGCGGACAATTTGCCTCTTTGCAGTCATTGTGTGTCCATTTTTTGTTGTTGTGTGTCTCTTTGTGCTTGTTTTTCCTCTTTGGGCACTTTGGGCATGTGTTATGTGGCCTGTTCAGTGATCCATCCGTGACACAAATACATATATTTGCTTACAGAAAGTTTTATTTCTGAGCACATATTTGTAGTAATACAGCTCAACTGGAATGTATGTTCAGCACAGCACATTCAGAACAATGTGTGTAAATACTTGTTTTTGCAATATGGGTTCAGGCATGTGAATCATTTCCTCTCCTGGAGTACAGGGACAGGACGGGGGTGAAAGCAGGCTTAGATATATAAGTGAGAACATAGCTGTATTATATTGAAGCCTACTTGTACCAATATGATAAGATTATGACAGCAACACACCTATAGAAGGACGAAGATCCTCCACCACGTCCTTCCTCTCCACCTCCTCCAGGATTGACAGCAGCTTCCCCACCGTCGCGTCCGAGCACCGTGCCTGCCAGTTCTCCAGGACGGCTCTGATGGGGCTTTTTGTATCTTCGTAGTTCTTTATCTCCAGGTAAGTGAAGTCCATGGCCTCAGCAACAGCCGTCCAGTCCGCGGCCACGGTGATTTTGGGGTTTAGGTAAAGTCCCAACTTTTTCCTCACGCTCACATTGAGTGCAATGAGAGGAATCGTCCACAGGTCGACTTCTGAATCCACACAAGCCATGATCGAAGAGATCGGGACACGACGAGCTTTAGTTCAAATAAAAACAGGGGGACATTGTAGCGAAAGACGGCGTGATTGTGACCTGATGGCAGAACAAGGAAGTGATGCACAACGCTGAACTGCGTCACACGGGGAGGAGATTTACTGTTAAACTTCGGACACTAGTGCTCAAATATGAACTTCTGCATAACTATAGTTAGTATTAGTATAACTAATCATCTTATTGTCCTATAAACGAAAACTCTATAGTTTTATTGGTGGTTTTCCGCAGTGGGAACTACAGACAAATGTTGGTTTGATAACACATGAGTGTTGAAAGTGTTTCTGTTCCCTTTTCTTATCAACAGGCTTTATTCATATCTTCCCCCCAGAAAGCCTCTATAATACTTAATAACAACTCAAATTCAAGATGTCAACTTTTACTGCATTGCGTAACAAAATC
The DNA here is from genome assembly GCF_900634415.1 of Cottoperca gobio. Taxonomy (NCBI): domain Eukaryota; kingdom Metazoa; phylum Chordata; class Actinopteri; order Perciformes; family Bovichtidae; genus Cottoperca; species Cottoperca gobio. Next base: position 2,762,256 of record NC_041374.1, on the reverse strand, counting down.
ACACAACCAAAATGCAATAACATTGTATTGTGTAACTGCCACTAATAGGCAATCTCTGAAAAAAAGACAACATCAAAACAGATATAAAACATTGCCACAAAAAAACCAGTGTGGTTCACTGTTGGTGCAGTGTAACAGGAAACGTAGCCACAAAAGGAGGCGTATCTTTCTAGAGAACTGAAGGTATTCGTGTAGATCAACACAATTTATACAGTAAAAGTCCAAGTTTGCTTCACGGGAGCGTCCATCCTCTGAACATCCCTCCTCATGCTCAGGTTTGGAGGCAGATCACAGGTTTTTGCTTTTGGAGAAATAAAAGTCTATGCCTCTGTCCCGATGTTGTTTGGGTGTGTGAGACGGTCCTTTCTTTCCTCGTGCTGAAGGCCCTGCGCCACTCTGGAAATAAAAAGGAATCAAACATTTACTGTTAGGGTTTAAAAGAACAGTGACGCAACATTGTTACCTCATACGCCATTACAAGTACATAAAGAAAAGTAAGGACGTATAGTCTGCACAATTTACTTCCTAGTGTTAAAAGAGAAATAACTGGTTCTGCAGACAAAAGGTAGTCATATGACATTATTAGATTGTCAATTCTGATGCATCAGAGTATAAGTCGAGTTATAAGCCGAGTATAAGCCGAGTGTAAGTCGAGTATAAGTCGAGGATAAGTCGAGTATAAGTCGAGTTATAAGTCGAGTATAAGCCGAGTACAAGTCGAGTACAAGTCGAGTACAAGTCGAGGACAAGTCGAGGACAAGTTGAGTACAAGTCGAGGACAAGTCGAGTACAAGTCGAGTACAAGTCGAGTACAAGTTGAGTACAAGTTGAGTACAAGTCGAGGACAAGTCGAGTACAAGTCGAGTACAAGTCGAGTACAAGTCGAGGACAAGTCGTAGCAATTTAGGGATCCCTCCAAAGTGTCACAAGATAAATCTGAGGGTTCATAAAAAAGGTTTGGAAACCACTGGTTCAATATTTAACAGTTCATTTTATTTGATAGACTTATTATAAGATGTTTTAGGTAAAAGCAATATACCCCTCTGACAAAGTAAAATACCTAAGAACAGAACCACATGTAAATGTACTTACTGACATTTACAACTTTTGTTTTCCTTTTCCTGCCATAAATGATAAAACAATTACATTACAGCAGCAGAAACTCGTCACACTATTTATTTCCCCTTTCTCTCAAACACCCACCGCTTTCTTGCCAACATGTCTGCTCCATTCAGGCGCCACGACGATGGGGGTGGGGTAGGTCTCACCGAGAGACACGTGAGCGTGTGACAGCGAAGCCGTGCTGAGGGTCCAGGGCGCGTGCACGTCAGCTCCCTTGATCCCCTGCAGCTCAGGCACCCACTGCCGTACATAGTCACCCTGAAGCAGACGCAGGGGTAACCAAGAAATAACTCAAAATCACTGACGGACATTTCCACATCACAGCTTTCTCTTCACGTTTGTACTTCCATCACCAAAGTGTGACTCAGGCATTTTGTCCTGTGGTGTAAACAATGATTATTGATCAACGGGAAATGAAACCATGCATCTTTCTCAAAACACACATTGTTGTCGTAGTCGAGGCCTTGCTTGATCATGTTGAACTTCCTGTTCTCTCTCGGGTCGTTTCCTATGCCAGCGCTGTATAGCCAGTTGCCGTAGTTGCTGCAGACATCGTGGTCAATCTTTGGAGGAACATTTTAAATAAATAAAAAAAAGAGGGCAAGGCACTTGTGAGTGTTATCATCTATGCATATAAGTACAAAAAGGAATGAAGTGCTTAAACAACTAGTTATTCCACAACATCTCAAAAGTTACATTTAAAACCCACTTACCAGAAGGTATTCAAACCACTCCGCTCCCATCCTCCAATCCAGGCCCAGATCTTTTGTGAGGAAGCTAGCAACATTTTGCCGCCCCCTGTTGGACATGAAGCCCGTCATTGCCAACTCTCTCATATTTGCATCCACAAAGGGAACTCCTGTCCGTCCCTCTGTAAGAACAATTATACATATTTTCACCGACCGATACACACACTTTCAATGCACCTCTTAAAGACTAATTATTATATTATATATATTACATATAAGGAACAGTAGAAATGCCACAAACCTTTCCACGCATTGAAAAGGTTCATGTCCTTTTTCCATGGAACAGATTTGTCTTGAAGTCCTGAGACAAAATGACCGAGTTTAACATTCATGTATAAATGGTTAAAAGAAAATGAGTTGGAAACTTGAGCTCATTTTACCTTTGATCTGAAACAGTCTGTTTCCGTACTTGACGCTCACAAACTTGAAGTAATCCCTCCACAAAAGTTCAAAAATGACCCTGAAAGGCAGCAGTGAAGACACATTTGTGAGGAAATCGCGCCCTATAATGAAATAGATTTGCATTTTATTCCTCTCTGACTCCAGACTCACCAGTATGTGCTCTGATTGGCTGTTCGCTCCCTCTCATACTGCTGGATCTGATGATAAATATACCTGGGTGAAATGCAACCCATCGCCAGCCTGCAGAATGCCAGAGCAGCACCATTAGTGATACATTTATCGGAGTGGAATATCAAACTCTAGTAAGCATTTAGCAGTCGACTCTGATGCAATAACACTCACCACGGTGCAAATTTAGTGGAATAATCCACACCAATCAAGCCATTACGAGTCTCCTTGTAAGTGGCAACTGCATCCTACAAAACAGACGACACGTATGTATTACACCGACAGTACATAGAAGATAATACATCACAATATGAGTTGTTTTTTTGCCATTTTGTAAGCAATCAGTGCCTGTATGTAATGGAAGTTGTACTCACAGTGTCCCAGAAATAGTGTTTAAGTCTGGCCAAAGCTTGACTTTCACCTCCACTGCAGGGGAAGGCCGATCGAGGATCAGCCACAGGCTCTAGAAGAGAAGAAAAAAGAAAACGATAAACATTTTAGCATCTGACTGATTGTATACATGTTAAACACTCCCTGGTGCATCATAAAATCTTAATCATATACATGGAAATTGAGCCAGTCTGCAGTTAGTGAGGAAATCTATGCTCAGCAGTCTGCCTGCTGAATTCTGAAAGTAGCAGCGGTGCAGATTTGCTTAATAGAAGCGCTGCATAAAATGAGCAATTTGTGCTTCCTTAGTGCCAGCAGCATGTACAGATATTGACACAAACGTCAATTTAATAAGCACATTAAAATAAATGCACAGGAAAAATGTCTTGGTGATACCGATAGACACTTCAGCAAAGAAACAGAAAACAGAGACAAAAGGGAAAGCACACGATTTACTGCACGAGGTAAACAGCACGAGTTAGCAAATAAGACATTAGGATCATTCACCGGTCTGTTCCAGGTCCTCTGCTGAGGGAATGGCTCCTTCCTGCAGCCCTTGGGGGAGAGGCTTTAGCTGCTCGGGGTTTGGGATCAGAGGCCTCACCCTGCTCTGGGTCTCCACTGCCTTCCTGAACTGAGTGTACACATCAGGCAGCCTAACGAACCAGCAGGGAATGTTACAAGATACTCTAAGAATTTAATATTATGCTCATTTCCAGGTTCATACTTGTAATTGTGTCTGCTAGAACATGTTTACATGCTTTAATGCTTGGATGCTTTGTCCCAGGCGAGCCTTATCCTCTCTCACCTGGACATGAGGTGAAAGGGAAGATCATCTCTGTGGTACAGTGTAGACCCCCAGCAGGTGTGAACTTTGACCTTCATCTGTGCACAGACATTCCTTCACTCGTTTCTCGACATTCAGTTCTTCCGAAGTCACCTGGAACATGACATGAACGCATGAATGAAAAACTGTCCAAATCTACGAGACGATGCAATAAAGTTGTGATAATTACAAATTACTTCTTCATGGAACGCCACGGTGCAGACGGAGCCCAGTTGCTTGATGAGGTCGGCAACTACCTCCTCTGGCTTACCCCGTCTCACCACGAGGTTGCTGTCACACACACACACATAAAAAAAAAAGAAACACACACATATAAAATAAGTCACCCTGCCAGGCAAGCTGCATCCTGGTTAGAGATCTAGTAACTTCCTCCTCGTTGACCTGGAAAAATGACAGGAACAGTGTGTGCAGCACGCGTGTTAACATAAACAAAACCTTCTATAAGCTCAGGTGTGTCCTGATCCTGTTACATCTAAATCCTAGAGAGCTAGGGAGGTCTGCACCGAGCGTATGTGTTACAGTAACATGATACACACATTCATGATCATTTTCAAATCTCGTAAATAGATCTTTAATAGTATATAACAAAGACATATCTGTGGAGAAAGTCAGCAATGTAAATATAACAGTAGACGACACATTGAGGTTATAAACAAACAGCTATTTAGTTACCTGCCCTTGTTGAGCAATGTGTTTCTGAGGTCCCGGATACTCTCCAGTAAGAAGCCCAGGCGGAAAGGCCCAGTCTTTGGTAGGTTGTAGTTGTACGTTCCCACATAATGTCTGGGGTCGAAGCAGTACAGTGGGACAATGTATTCTGCATTTCTTTGAGCCCAGTGGAAAAGCTGCATGTGCAAGTGTACAAAGTTTGGGTTATACCATCATTTCTTAGGATGATCATGGCATGATTAAAGCAAATGCATACATATAAAAAAAAAAAGCTTCTAGATTCTATGAGAAAGCTGTTTAGGAACTGCTGTAAGTGCACTACAAAGGCAGCTAGTATTGAAAACACACAACATGATGTTTCACGGACACTGAAAGTAAGGGATTTCCTTTTCTGTATTTGGAAAAGTCCGTCTTTTATTTTGAAATATGAAACCAGAAGTTGTATATATATTGTCAGCTTTCTCTAGTATGGCTGTCTGAAGGACTGTAGTTTTTATATTTTGACTTACAATTTGTGCTGTTTTGATAGGAATTCAAATTTTCTGGAAATGTAACTTTGAATAAGAGACTTTTATTCTCAAGGAATTAAAGCCGGAAGTAACACTGCTGTTGCTGCAGACGAAACCAAATTAGCTTGATGCTAGTGGCAAACATAAGCCTACTACTACATACTATACTCACAATGTTCTCGCACAATATTTGGCACATACCCACACACACACACACACACACACACACACACACACACACACACACACACACACACACACACACACACACACACATGTAACGCTCCTAAGTTAAACAACGTGATGTGCGCAAAAGTTCAATTACGTCATAATATGGACTCGTGACAGTCTTATTCATTTACCTCGTTGTCGTGGAGACGCAAGTCGTTTCTTAGTAAACATATGATGGTCCGAGAGGTTGACATACTTGTTGTTTTCAGTGAGAAACACAGACAGTTGCAGAGCTGCGTCTCCCGGTGACTCGGTTCCCCGTGCTGCTGCTCGTGCACGTTTTCAGCCACCACGTTACAAAACGGTTTTGTAACGCGGTTGTTCAACAGCTGCTTCAGTCAACACATTTACAGTGGTGGGAATAAACTTCCTACTTTACACTTCTACTTTAGAGTTAAATATTGTAGCCTACTTTTATTTAAGCATCTTAAATTACTAATTATTTCTGCAGATTCTGATTATTAGCACTTTATGGCTTTCTGCATAATGAGATATGTTGGTACTTTCAGCATAGTTGGATGTTTACACTTAAAATGTTAAAGGCAGGACTTTTACCTCTGAGTTCACACACACACACACACACACACACACACACACACACACACACACACACACACACAGGCCACTGAGTGTGTGTACTAAATCTTATTTTGTTATAGTTGTCCATATGAAGCATATTTGCACCTTGTGAGCTGTTGCCATATTTAAAAAGTAAATACAAGTAGGAACTAAAAAAGAGCTATAATGGTTATACTTTATACATTACATATACATACTGGATTTTATATTATAATAGCATATAAACTACACAATGTAGTGCACATATAGATAGAAAAATATAAGATAAGAGTGGATAAAAATGCAATAAAAGCAAAACACAAAACAACACGGACACATTACACAGGGAAATAGTCTTAGACCTTGGATTTATTAAGTTAAATGTACAAAAGATCAATGACTTGATACATTTCATGTTTCAAGGCTTTGTCATTAAGACAAAACAAACTCTGTCCCAATCGAAAGCCTCCCAGCTTTTCATACTGCCTACCGCCAGCTCTCAAAGAGACAATCATACATACTCCTGTCTAAATCACAGTACACTCTACTGTATAACGTAGCTATTTCATCAAATAGATTTGTGTAGAATGTAAAGGAATTTCATACAAAAGTGCAGAACAATATGTATTTACAGTATAATCTTTTTTTTTCATATAAAAGAACTTCAGCAAATCCTGTGTGTGCTCTCTACTGAACATTTGCTCACCTTTATTAAAAAGCGTTCCGCTTTGGCAGTGAACATTTGTGTTTACAAGCAGATTCAGATAAGGCACTGTCAAGGGTCAACACAGATTTGATCATTCCTTAAGTGCCACTGTATTACAGCTAGCCACTCCACCTCATCTCCATTTGAAAGAATGCAGCCTTTAGCTCCGTATTTCCAACATGACACTTTTTTTTGGCGATATTATCTCACATGACATCGCACAGAGTGAGGTGTGCAGTCACGTGGTCATCGAGTGACCCTTTCATATAGTGTGGAAATCAAAGTAAAGGCATGGGGGTGACTGGATTCATACAACAAGAAACGTAAATGAGACGCTTACTTCAATCTAATTTCATAACTTTTCGTACTAACACAATGTGACGTCGATGCATCTGATTTGGTCTGTGCAGTCTACTGTGCACGAAGCTGCCGTAACATAGAGAAGGCTATAGGGCTCTGAGGTGACAAAACAATCCAACATGAGTAATAATGCACATTAACTTAGCCTAAAGTTTGGGAAACCTTTCTTTGGCTACTTCGATGGACTCAAGGCTCACTGCATGGGAAGCTGGAATGAAAGTCACAGACTCCAACAGTACTGTTGGTATTGCTTAATAGACATTTCACACTGATGCAAAAGTTTGGTTCTTTTTGTTTGTTTGTTTTTCACACTGCACAATTCTCCTTATGAAATGATATAAAAAAAATGCTTCAAATAGAAAAATATCTCCTCAGTTGATTATCCTGCACGTTGGAAATGTTTCAATGCATGATATCAAAAGTGCAATGTTGACAATCCTTCTGAATGGGGTTCTGGGCGCCATGAGAGAAGGGCAATGCAACCCTCTAAGATGCAACAACAACAACAAAAAGAAGAAGACATTCTTACTTACAAATTCTTATTGTAAGGCGTTGAAAGAATACATTTACATTTTTACGGTGACGATAGAAATCTCATCGGCTAAGATGACGTATGCGCTATTGTAAGTCATATAAAAATATTTTTACCATCTTCATTTCCCACACAGCTAACTTAGGCTGAGGAGTAACCTACAGTACTATCAGATGTGGTCAACATCGATGTCAGCCACCACTGCATAGCGTCTGACCAAACCGAGACACTGTTCTGCGGCAGTAAATGAGTGTGAAGACCCAGAGAGCTTGAGGCGTCACCTGCTCTCTAACTCGGGTCACTGTTCCTGCTCTTGTTAAAGGACAGCAGTCTGTAGCTTGTGAGACTGCTAAGTGCTTTTTCTCGTCAGCCCCCTCTTGGGGACACGACACACTGCGACGCCTCGGCGGACTCTGGAGGTCTGACGGCAGTCAATCTGGCCTCTTGGTGAGTAATCCGGGTTGAGCTAGTTGGTGAGAGATGCAGGGGTCCTGGCAAGGCAGACACTGGTGATAGATTACTGGGCAGGTAGTTGGAGTGATGCTGAGCCCTAGAGCCTGGTGACTGGGCGGGGGGGGGGGGAGGGCCGGAGAGGAGGGGAGGTGCCGGGACTGTGTAGGCCTCGCAGGTAGGGGAGGGGATGGGGTTCCGCAGGCTTCAGAAACTGCCCTGCACGAACGGGTGGCTGAGCAGAACGTCTGCAGTGGGCCGCCATTTTTCCTCCACAAACACCTGCCGCAGGAAGTCCCTGCTCGCGTCGGACACGTTATCGGGAAGAATGGGCTTCGTAGGCTGGGTGGCGATCTTAAAAATGGCTGCCATGGCCTCGTACTCGGCCCACGGAGGTTTCTGGGTCAACATTTCCACAACAGTGCAGGCAACACTCCTGAGGACAGACGACGTCAAGCAGAGTTTGTCAGAACATATCAACGTATATCAACAGTCTAATACCCCATATGGCCCTCAGTACAGTTCCATCTCATCTTACTCCTTACCATACATCAGCTTTCCGGCCATAGCCCTCCCCATTGATGACTTCAGGGCTCATCCAGTAGGGGGTGCCAGTGACAGACTTGATTCCTGTACCAGACATGCAGATGGTCTGGATACGTTTGCTGGCTCCAAAGTCTCCCAGCTTCACGTTCCCTGAGGAGTCTCTCAGGATGTTAGCACCTGGTGGAAAGAAACAAAATGAGCTCAGAGTTATTCAAGAGCCTCCTGGGGGCTGTCACTACTCTTTAAGGGATACTTTGATAGTTTGGAGGTTCAATTAATGGAGTTACAGTATGGTTACAATGTGCATGTGCCAGCACTTCTACCGACGGAACAACTGAAGGTGGAAGGTAAACTTGTCCGTGGTGATGGACGTAAATCTTTACAGAAATACCACATTGACACTTTTCTCACGTCGGAGAACTGCCCCGCTGGTTTACAGAGAACTGAATATTGGATCAACTGTCTGCTCCACGTGGATCAAACCCCGACACCCTACTCCTCCTCATTTGGTAATTTTCCGACATGTAGCTGTGTCCATCCCATTTCCTTCAGGCGCTCCACTTGTTTGATCGGTGAGTAATGTTCGCCACTCGCCCTCCACACCCACTGTTGAAATACGAAGGGCTGCAGAGAAGTGATTGAGAGACTAAATATGTGACCTTAACTTCTCGCTTCTCTAACCTGTTTCCACTGCCCGTGCGTTTGTTGTGAGAACACGAGACTCTCCCATAAATCACCGTAACTCCGTTTAAGCTTTAATTTGGCTCCTTGGAACATGAAAGTCACAGAAACTTCAGGCTCATGTCCCGATGCCAAGCTCAATCTGAAAAGCAGCTTGTGCTGACAGCTCTTTTACTGCATACAGAAGAGCTCTTGTGTGGCGAGAGGAGCACACAGCGTATATTACACACCAAGAGCAGTTTTAAGTGGAAAGTCCCACCCACATATATAGTGTAATAGGCTGCCTGTGTCCTGTGAGACCTACTATCTTTTTTCCCCCAGCAGACGATACATTTTCCTCTTCTTGGCTGAGCGAAGCAGTGACTCGCCAAACTAAAGCCTTTCCATCCGGTGTTTAACATTTTTAGACTGGCCGATTTCACCAGCGTGAAGCCTAATTCATCTCAAAGGGGAGTTCAAAATAGCCTATTTTTCCAGGCTCCTTCCGTTCGACGGTGAATAACCAAAAGAGGATACGTCAACCAGAATAAAATGAATGAATGGAGTTTTCTCCATAAGTCAGCGTCTCAAGTGTGTGTGTGTGTGTGTGTGTGTGTGTGTGTGTGGTTACAAATCCAATTAAAACTCTCCTGACCTTCGCCAGCGTGCTGTTTGGGTTACCTTTGATGTCTCTGTGTACTATCATGTTGCTGTGCAGGTAGGAGACTCCTTGGAGGATCTGCCTGGTGTATCTCCTCGTCACCTTCTCTGTCAGAGCCCCGTAGGCTTTCAGCTGGTCTTTTATTGACCCCTGGAGAGACGGCAAGAGAGATGAGGAGTGGAACTCAAAAAGAAATGCATTTCTGATTTTCAGATTTTCCGTAGAGTTAACTAAATATTACTGTCCCAGCTGCAGGGTATACACGTATAGACTATGTGTATAATGGATATAATGTAGTTCTGTGTCTGTCAATATGCATTCTTGCAAAAACATTTCCAGCTGAAGCGGATTTATTTTAGTTTTATTATGAGCAGCCTCCGAGCCAATCTTTAAGTAAAAAAAAAACCCAGAGTATATAAACACACACACACAATGTGCTGAAAGAATGTGCTCGATGTCCTGCACTTCCTTTCATTTCCTGCTTTCAGTTCCTTGTGAGGAAATCGCAGGAGTGAAGACCCGATCCGGTAACACCTGTGACGCAGTTTAGGACCGACACAGTGCAAACAAAACTTCTCCCTCTTCACTTTCAGCTGTCAGCAAGACACCTCAACAGCTCTCTGGCTCTCAGAGGGACACTTGCCCCCCCCCCCTCCATCCCCCCATCCCCCCGTGGGCGATTAAAGTGTTATCGGTCAGCCACAGCGGTGTAGCCGTGCAGAGCCGCAGTCACACACAAACTTGGCTTTGTCACCTTCCCTTATGCCTCTGCCAGAAAACTCCAGTGAAACATAAACATTTCCAATTTCCAGACAACGTGTGACTCAGAAAAAAATACAAATTAAAACCAGGCTCAGGGACGGAGTCCACAGGCGACAGCAGCTCATTAAGGCGCTCGTTTAGAGAGAAAATGATCTCATAAAGTGAGCTGCTCTGCTGACATCAACCACATGTTTGTTGACAGCTGGTGACATTTCTAAATTGTTTTGTTTTTTAGCAGATGTGGCCAGTGTGGGGTTTGATTTGATGTTTGTCTTGCACCTATCTCTGCAGCCAGAACAACTGAACATATGACACTTCTCAGACACGGCTGTCGTCCTGCATGTGACTTGTAGAAGCTGAACTATATTCAAATGAAAGACGCACCCCGGGCATAAACTCCACAAAGATGGTGAGTTTCTTCTGTTCGAGGTCCCGGAGACAACCGTAGTACTGAACAATCCGCTCGTGACGCAGATTCTTCAGCAGCTGAATCTCACACTCCAGAGCATTCACCTCCTACAGAAGAGAAGTGTTTGAATTAGGAAAAGCATAAAGCAAGTACAGAAAGACTTAAACTTCAATCATAAGGTCACCGGGAGGTGTTCTCTCTCACCTTGCTGGTTTCTTGACAGTCGGTATCAAAGGGCACCTGCTTGGCGGCCAGCTCACGGCCTGTGTCCACGTCGTAACAGAGGTAGACCTCCCCGAACGCCCCGCGCCCCAGGAGCTTTCCTTGACGCCAGTTGACTGGCGCCCGTGGCGCTGCAGAGACAAGAGACCACATGATGAAAACCCAGCAGCAAGTCATTTGGGTGCGAAGCCCCCAGAGGCAGACAGATCCACTGGGATATACTGATTTGTGAAAACACTGAAGCGTGCATCAGAATCCACCGCAAGACCCAATAATTCCCACGCGACCCTCTCAGATGGGGAAACCCCTGATAGAGCCAAACCACGCTCAGCCGCCAGAAAGTCGTCAAAACCGAGGGAGAGCAGACTCTGAGACTTTGTTTGGGTATTAACGGGCTTCTTTGCGGCCGAGTTAGACAGTTTGGTCTTGTGTGGGTGAGAAGACGCAGACTGCTGAGCTGAGCTTTTGTTTCATGACAAAGACAACCTCTTGGCAACACATACTGAGCTCTGACTGAGGACAGATGTGATAAGTGTGGATGGATGATGAGATGCCTGCTGTGACATACAGAGTTACTGAACATTACTTCTACTCCCTCTTACTAATAAGAATTAAAACATGTTTGTCAGCCAGAAAAGAGTCTTTGATTTCAGATATAAATCCATTTGCTTTTCATTTCACTTTCTATGTTATTTATATGTCGCAGTGTACCCAGAATGCCTTTCAACAAGGGTTGTGTAATGTAGGACTTCTCTAAATATTTGTACTTCATAAAAGAAAACAACAAGCTCAAATCATTTGGTCTAAAAACAATAACTACGGCTGAATAAAATAGTCTAAACATTTTTTAAAGCCCACACAAGTGACTCGGTCAACATACGGCCGCACATACATCATGAGGTTTAAAGCAAAACGTACTGAGGTTTGCAAAAGAAAGCACGTCTGAACTTTCTTTATTCATCTCTGGGTTATCAGTGAGGCTTCATGTCTTATTATCACCAGGAACCAGACCCACACAACACCAATCAACAACAAAGGCCCACAAATGCAGTTTATTTAAGGCTGTTTATATGTTTGGGGTTACACTTTTCTTCAGCGCTTCCTGTTCCTTCATTTCAAAAGTGTTTAAGGGAACTACTTACACTTGGCTGAACCGCGCTGGCAGCTTTTGTCAGCGGTGCGCCCCAGTGCGCGCAGGTCGCTGTACTGCAGCGTGCTGTCTCCATTGTAACTGCGTGTGCGACTGGAAGGAACCAGCTGAAACAGGTTCTCCTGCGGCATAAAGCTGCGCGGAAGTGTCCTGCGACCTGAAAATACACATATATATATATATAGAGTATGTAAAGAAGACACATTAATGACCTAACATACACTCAGGCCACTGCATGTTTGTGCTGGGAATGTTTTCACACAGTTACTTTACAGGTGTTGTGCATAAAGTGAGCTCTTGGCCAAGACTTAAGGCCAGCCAGAGCAGAATGCCTCTCGCCACTCCGTCCCACTTCCCCTCAGACAGGAAGCAGGGCGCTGTGTTTTTATACAAGTTCGGGTTCACCGCAGGGAAACGTAAATCATTGCTAGCCAAGGTTAGCCTCTGAGTAAGCAATTACTAGCAGCTGCCTGGAACAGCAAGCCAGCACTTCATGTACCAGATCTACCCAGAGAGCAACAAAGAAAAAAAAAAGCACATATTTGAAAGTATTTTATCTGGAAGTGACAAAAAAAAGTGAGGAGGAGGAGGAGGCGGTGTAAAGAATGAGATCCTATGTGTGTGTGGGTCAAGTCTGTGTTGTCCTTTAGATATAGCAGACTATCAGTTTAATCTGTGCAACAATAGATGGGTTGTTATTGCGCTAGGAAAGCTGGTTTCTTACGGTCTCCATAATCCTTGCTGCGATTGGGCAACTGGAACTGGCGAGGGAAAGTCCCTCCTTTCCCATGGCGACCTGAAGAGGGAGCAATGAGGCAGAGCCGTCAGTTAGGAAGTAATGCAAGGCGAATTCTCGTTTTACAGTAACAGCGCTCCTCAATTTACACTTTCAAGTTCAATAACTCCGATTTAATAGCTGGGAGCTACTCAGAAACACAAACATATTGACGCCTAACAGAGTTTCACATTTCAGACAGACACTACATTGCTTTTGCTCATCCCTGCATGTCAAATCAAAGTGGAGTTCAAGAGCAGCGGAATGGAAGAGCGCTTTTCACACACACACACACACACACACACACACACACACACACACACACACACACACACACACACACACACACCGAACAGAGCTGTTGTATCGCCTCACTGCAGCCAAGAGAAAACAGCTCATGTGTGCTAGCTTAGCCGTAGCAACCCAGCGGAGCAGTAACTAAAGGCAGGTGGGGAGCAGTGCTGACGCAGGCGACCGCTGACACTCACTCTCTCACACACGCACACACTGAATGGAGAGCAGCGGAGCCGCTTGCAATTGAAAGCAGCTGTTCTGTCAGATGACTGCCTCCCATCGCGCTGTTTTTGTGGCCGTATCCCATGGAGACGGGAGTTATTTTGTGTTTGGCAGCGCGGGATGGAGAGGAAAAATCTACTCACAGGGAATGGTAAACAAATACTGTAGCCCTCAGCAGGATGGGCCACACAGCTTTACATCTGGGAGGGGAGTGTGTGTGTGTGTGTGTGTGTGTGTACGTGTGTGTGCAGGCAAGTCTTTAAGTGCTGCTGCGGCTATATGAAGCTGCAAAACTCCAAGTGTGTGTACACAATGTGCAGCACTCCCTCCTTTCTAATTTACAGCACGGGGGTGGTGCTGGAGGAAAATAAATGACCAGATTGGGAGAGCTGCTGTGGTTCGTCTGTTCAGGAGGATTAGTGCGGCGTTATCTGTCATCCTGCTCTATTTGATCTGCGTTCTGAAGGGAAAGGGACGGACGGGGAGCCGAGGGACAAGGGGCAGGGGGCGAGGGGACAGAGAAGACAGGAAAGCAGCAGCGTCTATTAAGAACTGGGGAGACAAATGAGATGGACAACATGTACGCAGAGGAAGATAAAGCAGGAAGAGTTATGATGCACTCCCTTCATGACTGAGACACAAGAAACACAACCGAGATATTAAATATCTCCACAATAACCCATTCCTCATTTTAAGTATTTACTACCAGATAAAAAACATCAAATAATATCATCTCCCTCCTCATTAGTAATCTCAAGACGGCATTTGCAACGGGTGAGGGGGGGGGGGGACAGAACATTCTTTAGATAGTCAGTAGCTGCAGAACAGAGCTTCTGTGAAACTGATTGTGTTACCACAGAAAGAAAATGACAAAACTTTCTAATTATGAACAAGACTTGTGCACCTCGCTTTATCTTTGTGTTCTGTGTGCGTTCTGACTGCTGCACATTTCTCCTCTCTTACCTTTGTATTCATAGTTGAGGTTCAGGTAATTATTGTCGCGGTTGTTCTGCGAGAAAGGAGGACTGAAAAGACAAGAGAACAGTTGGGGAAAAGTTAAAAAAAATAAAAAATGTTTTGCTATTTCAGTCAGTAATTCCCCCTTATCTTCAAACAGAGTCTGGCACCAGCTGCTGGTCTGAAACGGCTCACTGTTAAGCGGCAAACTAGCTGTCAGTCGATGTTAAACAACAATGTGCTGAAACAGAAAAGAAACGCTGGATGTTGAGAATACAATAAGAAAGTTAAAGTGAAGTTGCTAAATTGCTGAGATGGCAGTTAAATTAACTTTCTATCACGCAATAAATGTGATGTACATCCACCCCCCCCCACCCCCCCCCCCCCACCCTAGCCGTCTGTGGCCAGCCCTGCCCCGACGACCCGACAGAGAGTGACGTCTCTGTTGACCGCAGGGCGGCGCGGGGCCACGAGACCCTGGATAAGGGGCACGCATGCCCGCTTGCAGAGAAAAGTTCCATGCACTCGTTTCCTGCCATTGTTCTGCAGCCTGGAGCTCAGATAAGCCTCGTGCAGGTAGAGCGGTTTCCGTCCTACGCTCTCTCTCCACCTCACTCGCGCTCACTTTTCTCTTCAGTCTCCAGCTTCCACTCTCTCACCACTTTTCATTTTCTGGCTCTATTTCCCCCCCTTCTGATCCAACATGTTCTTCGCTCACTCTTCCACGTCTCCGTTTCTCTCTCTTGATAACGGAGGAATCCAGGCGTCCAGATAAGAGTTTTGTCGCCATGGCAACAGCAAAGTGGACCCGATTCCTTCCAGCCCAGACAGGGTCAGGGAGCTCTGCTGGCCTTTAACACTGCGTACAAACTTCACTCCGGTTGCTTCTGTGTGTGCGTGTGTGTGTGTGTGTGTGTGTGTGTGTGTGCAACATACGAGATCAAAGCCAAGTGCGTTAATGTTACAAACGGTCTCGTATCTGTGCAAATAACGCTGCTCTGCAATATGAATGTGCACATCATAAATCTCAGTCCAAACAGATAATGTTCATAAATCACACAATGCATGATGACTCACCTGTCCAGTGCTTGATCTATTGATTGACAGCTGCTCGACAGTGAGTTGTCTGCGCTTCCGAAGGGATCCAGCATCTGATAGGAGTAATAAGAGAGGGGAATCAAGGGTCACGGAGCATGCAATCATGTGGGAGAGAATATAAAGCAGTGCAGATAGAGTCATCGAGAAGGCGAAGGGGCTTTAGTGCTGTATATGAGAACTGTATGCCTGTTTCTGCAGAAATATATATATATATATATATATATATATATATATATATATATATATATATATATATATATATATTATACTACAACTACAATTCTCAACGGTAACGTATGCAGTCATGTACAATACTGCTGCTACTAGAGCTACTATCAATATTAATATACTGTATTTCATCTGCATGGATACTGAAACATGTGCTCCACATTGAGCCTCCCTATATACACAGTGTGTCACAGAGAACCAGAATCCTGGGAGCTTCCTGTTTCCTAAACGGATGATTTATCACGATTGCCCTTAAGTACTCGACAGGAAACAACATTTTAATACGGTCTGGTTTGAAAAACATTAAACTTGTTCTCTAAACTACATAACAGACAAATAAATGATACTCAGTCAGCCAGAAATGTTTAGAAATGAGCTATGTTTTAGTTTTTGAACAAGGCAGAGGAAGTCAAACTAACCAAATAGAAAGGTTGTGAGGCCAACGTTAGCCGTTCCTTAGCATTACAGGGGATTGCAACAGTTTCAGCACGTTGGGAGGACTAAAAGAAAACTCACTCAACCAAAGATGTTTAAAAATTAACAACTATTTTCTGTTGTGGCATGACTGTAGTGAGGTATCCCAGTAAAAAAAAGTAATGGACGGTAGATGCAGACAAAGGAGTCCAACAGAGGCGAGGAAGTCAGACCTCTGTTGGGTCACTAGTCAACAACCCCTACTTTTATAAAGAGAATAAAAGCTTATGAAAGTTAGTCTGTGCATTACCTGGGACTACTAAAGCTACATGTTCATATAGCCCCCCAGTGTGGGTAGAATAGCAATATTCTGTTCAGTGTATGAAGCATTAAAATCTTATATAGAACATTATATTAAGCCCCAGTGTTCACCCAGAACCTGCTTCAATAACGATAATAATTGTCCTCTTATCCCGTCTTTCCCCTCTGGACATGCTCTTACATTCTGGTCCTGGGTCTCGGGGATGAACTCCCCTTCACTGTGGATGCTGGTGTAGGAGCCCTGGCGGGCGATCTGCTGCTGCTCTTCTGGGACGCTGCCAGGAGGTGGGGACGTCCGGCCCGTGTGCAGGGAACCTGGGACAGTTTGAAAGGGTGGAGCGAGGGGAAGAACAAGGAGCAGCGAGTAAGAGAGGGGAAAGGAAGAATTAAGAGGTGAAATGTAACAAATGGAGAAAGTGAGGGGGGTGACGGCGAGGAGGGGAGATGATGAAGAGATGAAAGCGAGGGGCAGAGGAGAGAAAACGGCATCACAGTGTTATTCATGGGTACAAGTTCAACAGTGCCAGGACTAAGAGAAGTGATTTACTAAACCACACAGCGGCCACCTCTGACCTCAATTACTGTGACAAACGCTCCCCTGGCTGAGCTGCAGCGGAGACTGAGCACTCGTGTCCTTGACAGTGTAAGAAGATCCGCTGAAGGTCTGTCTGCCGCTCGCTGAGGCCAATAGGTGGCAAGATGGACCGGTTAAAATATAAGTAAACAGTTTGTGACAGGAAATTAAAACTCCTTTTCCTTCAAAGTTCAGTTTCTCTCCCCTCTCTGCTTCCTCTCCCCCGGCTGCTCTACGTCATTGAGGTACGCGGGCTCACATCACATCTTCACTCAACCATCCACTGTGACCGCTCTCCTGTCACCTCTCATCTGCCACCACTCCCTCCACTTCCAGCTCTCAGCCTCTCTGACTTGAGGCCGGCGGGGGAATTGACAAAGAGCGGGGGTAACTCTATAGAATTTATATGATGGTGACGGCGCTGATGTTTTTGGGGCTACATGAGAAAGATTGGCGCCGACAGCTATCATAAAGCGTTTTCAGCTGCTATGCGAATATGCAAAGGAGCGCTGGTCGTTTCTGCATGTGTCTGAGGTTGAGATATGATGACTGCAACATTGACCTTTCTGGATAGACCTGATATACGAGGAGTGAAAGGATTCAGACATGAGAGACGGGGGAGAGCTCAGTATTTCACAGAATAAACCTTCACACTGTGTTACCAAACAAGCCAGTAGAGCGTTATCTAGCCGCGGAATGTGACATGACAAGAAAAGGACCTTTGTCTGTCTTAAAGGAATAGTTTGACATGTTTCTACTTTTTTTTGCCAAGAGTTAAGATGAGAAGATTGATGCAACTCTGTTTGTTCAATAATCTGTTAAAGATAAAGCTCGAGCCAAAAGACAAATCGCTAAGCTGTTTAGCTAAGCTAACCGTTGTGGACTCGAGACACACGACTAGGGCTCGAGTCACAAATGTGATGGCTTTAGACTCGACTGTAAAGACTTACTTGTGACGTAAAGTGTTCATTAGTGAGCTTTAGAGACACATTGTGTTACCGTTGGACAGAGCATCCTCAGAATCAAAGCAAAAAACTAATCATCAAGGTGAGGATGCAGACGGAGAGCTGCTTGGTATGAGAGCAGACACGTGTCCTTGCTTTGACCTGACATCTCTCTGGCTGTTAAAGTTGTCACTTTCACCTCCAATTTGCATTTGTCCATTCTGACAAAGCATCTCCCTCATCTTGCCATTAACATTCCTGTGACTTTGGCAACACTCTGTGTTGTAAATTGACACTGACAAGCCTCCCTTGAGGCTAAAGCAGGTGAACAAAACATCTTGGCATCATCATGATTTGGTTGTAACTCCCTGCTTTTGTGCTTTTCCGGGAAACATTCCATCTACACAGCTCCAGATAGAGCTGGCACTCTGATTGGTCCGATAGACATTGACTTTTCATTTTTGGTGTGTGTGTCTACACGTCAGCTCACCTGTCGAGTGTTTGCGCACCCTCTCCGAGCCCTTGAGCAGGGAGCCCTTCAGATCTCCCAGTGACCGTGATGACCTCATCTCGCTCTGTTTGTCCCTGCTGTTCACCTGTAGGTACTACAGAGAGAAAGCACATAGGAAGTGGAGCAAGCGGAGAAAAAGAAAAGAATCAGAGGAGGAAGTGAGGACGGCATTACATCATTGTTCAGTTACATCATTGTGCGGTTACATCATTGAAGTTTGTTTCCTCTAAGTTACTGTGTTCAGCAAACAGTCTGATGCATTTGACTTATTGTTTTAAAAAGACAATGACTTGATGCAGCTGAGTTCACACTAACTGTCAGCAAGTGACTAACCAGCAGCTGGTTGTTGTTGTAGTTACCATTTACACATTGATACATCACTTCTCTATGTAATGTCTCTAAGAATCACTATGACTTCATCAGTGCGTTGTTAGGAACTCACATGGTTGTTCTTAGGGGTCTTTAGCAGAATCCTGAGCAGCCCGTTGGTCCCCGAGCTGCAGCCCAATGTCAGCACCGCCTGATCCAGGTCCTCCTGGGTCTTCAGGGGCAGGAGCAACTGAAAGGACAAGAAAACATACAGCACATGACCTTTAATTCCCCATTGTTCCAGAATTGTGGCAGTATCAGTGCATGCGTGATGTATTGTAGATGTTGTAGTTGTTAAAGTCTCGTAAATCTTCACTGATTTTCATGAAAAACACAAAAGAAATCTCCTTTTTGGAGTTTTTTTCAATAAGGACTTTTAGTAGTATTACTAATACTACTCCTCGTCAACTAGTTAGACCAGAGCTTTTCAGGCCTCCCCACGGGGCGCAGAACAGTTTCAGGGGAGGCTCAGCTAATGGAAGTGAAAACATATTACAATAGCACAAAGAAGATTACACAGAATAGTCTAAATGTGTGTGGTTTGGTTAAAGAGATAAAGTAGTTCTGGGTAATTTCAATTTGATATTCCTACTTTCCCAGAGCAGAGACTAAAACGCCTCAGGACAGACGTGTGTGTGTGTGTGTGTTTGGTGTAGTCTGAAGTTATGTCGAACGGCAATATTCGGCTATCTTGGCTCAATTATTGAGTGTCTATGGGATCAAATAACATAATGGTGAGGCGTGCAGGAATTGAGCGAAACTAAGCAAGTAAACTATGGGGCGCCTTTTTCTAAGCTTTGTCTGAGCGGGGGCCATATGTTAGAATATCAGTACTTAAATTTGGCTTTTTGTTTTTTTAAGTTCCTGAGATATTGAGGGAGGATACTGCAATGGAACCCGCATTTCGTTTTACTAACGTTCTTGTACCTCCTTTTCCGTGAAGAACATGTCCATCTGCTGGCCAAAGGCCTCCGTCACTTTCTGCAGCAGCTCCTTGATCTTCAGCGGCCTCTGGAACGGGATGATTCTGGGAAGCAGAGAGCGAAAGGCGGGGTCAGAGGTCGGAAAAATAAGCTGATGTTGCGTCTAGACTCAGTGGGATTTGGCAAATGGCAATATGACACAGAATAGAGAGGGATAGAAAGAAAGAGAAATGGAGTTCTAGATGGATCAAGTTATTTCGAACATGACCATGTAGGAATATCTTTCAAATCCATTTCCTGACCATGTTTCTACGGTAAGAGGACAAAATGGACAGGTCATCTGGGTCAAGGACAGGAGCGAGTTGATGGTAAAGGCGCATTAATCAATGCTGATATGAATGTCTTATCTACTGTAAGGGTACGACTGAGTGTGCACACTCTGTCTGTCCGAGCTTATCAGCGAGTGTTATGCGAGTGTGTATATGGATGCGTGCCTGTTTGTAAAACTCTACATGCATGAGTGTGCTTCCCAATCAGTGTGTGCATCGGCCACTGTTTCAACACCACCGGGCCTCTCTCACTAAGCCAGCACAAAGGCAGATGGGAAACTTCCTGAGAGGAAAGGGGGGAAAAAATCTGGAGCGGCAGCAAAAGCAGCAGGATGTGAGTCTTTCCCTCCTCTTTTAAAGAGTGACAGATACAGGCGCCCTTTACAGACTGTGAGAGAGAAAATGAAAAGGAGACGGCCTGACAAAATAAAAAAGGAAAGAAAGAGAGAGAAATTCTCTCTGGCGTCTCTTCTCCTCTCTTTTTTAACCATCTCCGCTCACTCTCTGCTTTTGAAGAATCCACAGCCCACTATCTCTTTATAGTATCCTGATAAAAGAGACTTGTTTTTATCCCATCATTTCCTCATCAAAGGCCAAAGCTCTGCCTATCTTAATGACTGCTCATTGGTTCCCTCATTTGAGGAGAGGATTCTGGGAAGAGGGAGGCCTGCAGATCAGAGGCGAGCAGCAGCACGGCTAAACACTCTCTGTCTCTGTTTATACTCGCCGATGATGTGTCTGATAAAGAGCTGGAGGGATGTGGAGGGGGGGGGGGGGTTGGGGGTTGTGAGGATGCTGCTCCAAAAGATATGGCTTTCCTTCCTCTGTGCAAGCATGTGGACACACAGATTTGCAGAGTAGAAAGAATGGTTACACACACCCCAACACACTCTCGTTCTCTCACCATTTCTCTCATGGACACAATCACAACCACATACACACCAGAAGAGAAAGAAAAAAAGAGAAAAGAGGTCTGGCTCTGTTCCTTCCCTCTCTGGCAGGAGACCCTGAGGCAGAGCCAGGGGGGGAAGAGAGAGACACAGCTCCGATTTCCTGCCCCAAACCTTCAGCGCGTGCCAATGAAAAGAGAGAGAGTCCAATTAGATTCCATTGTGGACAGATAACACTGACTCAGGGACTCCTAATACCTCAAGTGCTGTGCGTAGAACGTGTACATCACACTGGAGCTGCAACTTGGATTACATACAGTTAACAGTTTTTAATTAGAGAAATAAGATGTCACCTATGTGTTTTAGAAAATGAAAAGAAGTTTGATATAATTAATAATTAAAGAGCTCATTTGATCATATTAAACTTAGTCATAAGTGCCTTCATAATCAGGTTGAAGGGGTTTCTTGCTGAGTAGTTCAACATTTAGTGAAAGATTCAGAAATGTAGTTCAGTTGCTTTTCATGGGATTTTTTTATGTATTACTTCTTGTGTTCTGTGTTGTATGTGTTTTCATACTGAGCAGAGTAGTTCCATAAAGACCCGACTACAGACACAAGATGCAAACTAGCTTAGACTATAAATGCTATGTGGGTTTGGTCGATGCTATGTACTTTTCCCTAGAAATATAAAGATTAAACCTGCATTAACTTAAAAAGTGTTGAACACTTGTGGGCGGTGGAAACTAGTAAACACAACACTGACATATTATCACGCTTTAGGTCGATACGCATCCAGCAGATATGAAGCAACATTAGCGTTCGTTTGGAGTCGTGTTTCTGTCCACACAATGAAGTCCAATACTCACTCTCCTTTAAGCTTCAAGCCTCTGCCAGCTCCTTCTCTTTAACTGCTTAATGCTGTAACTTACTTTGGTGTACGGTGGTTTTTAAGAGCTTTTTTTGTGTGTGTGCAGAAAACAGCTGATACTCAGTAAGAGAAGTGGGAGTCAGTCAACAATAAAGTTGTGGATCTGGAAATTAAAATAACAAGCTGAAAGAACACAATGTGAGCTGTCAGGAACTGGTTAGAATTCTCTGTGGGTTTGTCACAACGAGCAAACACTTTCACAATTACTTAACGGGATCCATTGTTAATATGAAACATATTAATTAGAGCAGGTTCAAATAAATAACTATGTAAGTGATGCTATTGCTACAATGTGGTATTATTATTTCACCCCGTGAGGTAACAAACTGAGGATATCCTACTGATTTCAACAGCGGACAGAGCTCGGACTACAATTAGTGGAAATAATCTAACTAACACGACCAAAAAGAAAGAAATAAGGATAAATTAAAAAGGCATTTAAAAAAAAAAAAAAGAGTTGCTTTTGAAATCAATGAATGGAGTCTTCCAGGCTGAGCTGTTGTCTGTCTGTTCCAAGAGAGCAGTGCGGTGTGGGGTGAGCTCTTGAGAAAGAGAAGACGACCGCGAGACAGAGAAACAGAGGGAGGCAGAAACACAGAGAGACAGGAACATGAAAAACTCGTCTCTAACTCAGCAGTAACCAATTAGGGCTGTGAAAAAGCAGAGAGGCCCGATGTGAAGCCGTATTCTGCTGGAGGAGCGTGCCGTTTCCCTTCTCTTTCTCACTCCTGAGAGCCTGTGGTTTTCTAATCACAGCCTCACTGAACCAATGCCTATTCCCTTGGTCTGTATTCTGATGAATCAAGGCAATTACTCTTGTAGGTTCTGGTCAGTTTCCCTCTGATGTTTATTCCACTGTAACAGTACGCTCTGTGTTTGTCGCTCCCTCCCCTAAGGAGGTGTTTTGAGTTCAGACACTCAGTTGTTGAACGAGATTTCATGGGGACAAAGTCTGTCTGTGAACCTGGACCACTACCAGGATGAAACGCTAAAGGCCACACAAGGACCTGAGAGACACACACACAGCATCCATACATGGAAGCTGCAATGCCAGCAAATGAAGCCCGGCACCAAATAAAGCCTCTCCGGCTTCAAAAGATCTGTTATTTATAGTGGGCGCCTTCGCTTTCAATGTGGTAAACAAAGTGTAAGGCACCTTGGTGGGAAAACTGCTTGTAAGAGCGTCTCCAGACAGAGTTAGTGTAACCAGCTCTAGAGTAACTCTGAGGCTGGCGGTGTGAGAGAGGACAGATGGCTGCAGGGTGAAGGATGTGGAAGACACAAAAGAAGATGAAGTATTAGTTTGGAGTGTGCCTGGGAGACTGGACACTGTCTGTTCGCTCCCTCTCACGGGCCCGCTCTCTTTTCTTTTCCTTTCTCAAACGGCCCGTCCGAGCCTGAAAACACAAGGCCGCGGCTAAATGTCAAAGCGGGAATTTTTTCCTCTCTCTTTATGCTACTCTGGCATGTAACTGCGATTTCCACTAGACACCAAAATCCCAGGCATGGCGGAGCATAACAAAACAGATCCAAAGTGAAGAGTTAAGGCTTGGACAGAGGAGTAGAAAGAACAATACGGAGGTTCCAACATACCGTTTTTCTCTCTCATGCTCCAGCTTGACTCTTAAATCCTGTTGAGAGGAGAAATAACAACAGAGGGGAGTTATGGAAGTGGAAAGTTCAAATGTGGGATTTGGGCTGCAGAACAAATGAAAGCAATAAGCCGGACAAAGATTTTAAGCGTTATAATGATGCATGTCTTGTATTGCTGTTGCTGATTTTTGTTCTGCAATACAAAGACAACTTTATCCTTCAACTTGAATGACACAATATGAGTTTCCTGTGAGCGACGGGTTAAAGAAAAGTAGAGGTTTACCCCAACTCTGAGCGGAAACTGTCTCGGCTCCTCGCTGTTTGTTTATGGCTCATCATAAACATCGGTGCTTCAAGAGGATTTACCAATTATCATTCCACAGAGGGAACAAGCGCACGAGGAAACGACTTCAGAAGGAGGCACAGGGTGATTGAGAGAAATCAAATCCTGGAAGGTGGCAGGCCATAAAGCACACCATGCATAAACCATAATCTTTGTTAGGGATGACTTTGGGAATTTAGGTAGAATGTTTCTAAATAGTGTATTTTCAAGAACCTCCGATACTTTAGAGTATTTGTTCTTCACAAGCTGGGACAAAAACCCTGATTTGCTTTGCTTGTGTGCACCTGCAGTGTCACATTAGCGTCTGTACATTGTGTTTGAATTAGACTCACAATAAGCTTCTTATCCTCTGCAAAACTACAGCACAACCTTCACCTGACTTTGGCAGCCAGCAGCCGTCAGTCCCGCAGAATGACAGTAAAGGTTAAAGGCAACCGCTGTGCTTGTGGTGTGTAGGGTGTATAAACTGTAATTGAGCAGAATGTGTGACAGCTTTTATGTGATCTCAACCCAAAAACCTTACACTCATCCCCCGTAGGTTTAGACGATGGCTGTAAAAAAAGTTTATAGTTTACATGAAGAGCACCAGCTGTGGTCGGACTGAACTCCCGTCCGTTGCAATGGATTCCAATGGTTTTATAGCAGAAGCTCACTCAAAAATATGACTCATTGCATGTTGCAACGGCCGGTGTAGCTGTGCATTTACACAACATGCAGGTTTGAGAAGTTCCTGTGGATGTTCTGACACTACAGTACTTTTCAGCATTAGAATCCAGCTCTACCAACATGATGTGGACTCACCATAGTTGCTCTTCTCAGTCAGTAAAGGAACCACAAATATGTTACAGCCACCATTTAAGCCTGGACAGAGGTGGATACATTATTTTTGAAATGAAGCTCGGCCGGATGCCACGTGTACCTGCTTGTAGAGTAAGGTTCTGTTCTTGGGCTTGTGGCTGTTGTGCTGGGTGTAGCAGCGACCCAGCGCTGCCAGGTCCTTCATAATGGAGTTAAGCGCCTCCTCGTCATCTAAACACAGAAGATAAACATTGGTTATGTGAAAGCATTCTCACCCAGCTGAGACTGGAAGATGACATGGCTGTATAAACTCACAAGGTAACACGAGGAGGTAACGCGACTCGCTTTGATCATTTTTCATGTGGCTTGCGTTGGAGCTCGTGTTTTCTCAGGCCACATGAGGCAACACCTGGTCTGTCGCTTCCTGTTGGAGTTTCCATTAATGGAAATAATCCAGTTGTTTCTCAACGGCGTATTAGCGCCATTGTAGGAAGAATATATATATAATTGCGGGGCGAGGGGAGAAATATTCAGAGAAAGAAACTCTGAATTTACGAGATTAAAGCGGTAAATGTACGAGAAAAAACTCACAAATGAGAATTTAACTGACATTACAAAGTGAGAAGAAATATCGATATTGTTTGACACCCCAGACGCCTTTGTTCGCCGTGTATCATGCCTGCAGTGGATGACCGTAATCAAATTATACAATGCAATTAGATTTAGCAATAAGGAAATCCTTGTGAATCATATTATCATAAGCATCTGGACTTTAAAGAAACATTGCTGGGAATGAGAACTACACCAAGAAGAAAACAGCAACAGATTTAGGTTTTCTTCTCGTAACATTACCCTACAATGTCCCTAATACGCTGCTGTCGGTTTCTCTCCTACACAATCAAAACAATTATGTTCTCTCTCTGTGCACTCTTCTTCGTCTGCTCTAATCTTTGTCGCTCTTTAGGTGTGAGTAATTCTGATGCTAGATAAATCTAACAATGCTGGTGGCTCTCCAACTCTGTACTCTGCATACAAAGGCTGTGAGAGAGACAAGGTGTTTAATAATGCAGCACGTGTGCCATTGAGTGGCTGTCGCAGGGGGCGATGTGGCCGCGAGTGTGTGGCCTGGAGCTCGGCTTTATTATATAGCAATGGAGGGATTTCAGGAAACATTTGGTCTTCTTTTAAAGATTGATCTTTTCTTTTGTCAAATGCTGAATCTAAACGTATTGAACCGTCTTTGATGGACAAATCGGAGGATAAACAAGAGCAAGTCAGATGTGCTTTCAAATCCAGACTTCCCTCCTCGCAGGGGAGAGGTCTACGGTGTTCATTAAACTCTTAGAAATTCATTAAGCAAACCTGCGAATGCAAGAGACCGGCGCTCAGCATTGAACCAGTTCATCACTTCTCACTTCTCATCTCCCACTTCACACTTTCTGCCACACACACTTTCATGTCTAAAGGTGGCAATCATGCAGATGAGCGTGTCACATATTACCATATCAAGAGACTTTAATAGAACCAATTATCTGAGTGCGGTGATTACAATATAAAGAAGAGGTTGTTGACCTCCGCTCCTGCTTGCCTCTCAGATGAGCCCTGGGTGCATTCATTATAAAAACACACACACACACACTTTGTTCACAGGGAAACCAGGCCAGGTATGTGCCTCGCAACACAAACAGCACCTGCAGGAAAGACCACATTATTTAAAAAAAGAAGGGGGGTCTGTGTGAGTGAAAGACCACTGGTGATAGGAGCACAGGGGGCAGATGGGGTGCAGGTTCCCATTTGATCGTGTTCTGGCTGTACGGCTCTTGTGGCCAGCTGTCCGTCTGGGTTCACGCAGGGGTCTGAGCACACATACAAAGAGGACCGCAGCTAACTATCACTTTCATTATTGATTCATCTGCTGATGATTTTTTAGAATAATTAATTAATTGTTTGGTCTATGAAGGTGATGTCCAAAGATATTCAGTTTAATATGATCTAAAAGCAGAAAACAATATGAATTCTGATACCTCAACTCAGGATATCTGCAGATACCGACTCCCTGAAACCTGTTACATCAGGGCAGTATCAACCCGATAAGGATCCGGTGGATCGGATCAGTGGACGCATGATCCAAATATAGACAAGTATGCATTCAAACTGGTATAAATTCCATCTAAATGGTGTGTTGTGTTGTCCTTTTACATTTTTCCACAAAACCTGCCCCATCTATTTTTACTGAGACTATAAATATCCAATATTTTCCTTTCAGTAGGTTCTGGAAAATATGCCCGAATTAGCTCATTTCAGATGTTACGTACTGGACTCAAAGTCGCCAAAGTCGCTCAGTAATAGCACATCTGTCTAACTTAGCTTACTTTAGTCACCATAAGCTACTAATCATACCAGACCAAGTAAGGCTGCATCAGCAATGAGTATACTGAACTAAGCAAGGGAGCGTTTTATTGTGTCTGGATTCAACTCAATATTCTGCTTTTCACTCAAAGATACTTTTCACTGGAAAGCTCCTCCTACCAGCTCTCTTCGGCGACTACAAATGCCCAATCAGAGAGCTAACGTAAACTGCGGTCAATCCCAATATAGCAGCAGGAGTAAAGTGAGAAACAATGGCACACTCCCTCCTCTCGGAGACGCTTAATAAGGCAGAGTGATGAGTAAGAGTTACACCCACAAAATCTCAGCCCCAGTGCAAACAGTAAAAAACTGGAGTTATTGAGGGAGGATTAGAGAGAGAGAGAGAGAGAGAGAGAAGAGAGAGAGAGAGAGAGAGAGGAGAGAGAGAGATAGGGAGGAGAGAGAGATAACATAGGATAATCCAGAGAGAGAGGCCGAGACTCTCTAGAGAGATGAGTAGATAGAGCTGGTTCCTCTGTATGCTCTCGCTCTCTCCTCTCTCTCGCTCTCTCTCTCTCTCTCTTCTCTCTCTCTCTCTCCCAATCTCTCAAGCTACTCTCTCCCCTGCTCCCCCTCCCTCTCTAACCCCTCACGCGCGACTACTTCATCTGCCCACCGGATTCGAAGACCGGCCATCCCTAGCGCTCGCTCTCCGCCTATCGCTAGCCTACCCGAGCGCCACCTCAGAGAGAGCAGAGACACACGGATCCGAGATACGAGAGAGAGCGAGAGAAGATAGAGAGAGAGATGACAGAGAGCAGACAGAGAGAATGAGAACAGCGAGCAGAGAGAGACAGAGAGACACACTAAGAGGATATCGACAGAGCGAATCGCAGGAGACAGAGAGAGAGAAGAGCGAGAAGAGAGAGAGAGAGAAGAGAGAGAGAGAGAGAGAGAGAGATGCGTTCTTCTTGAAATTAACGACGATCACTTTAACGCTTTATTACGTCAAAGCACCAAACCAGAAATAAATGGCTGAGAATAAAATTGAATTAGAGACAATCAAGTGAGCACGTCTCTTATCAAATGTCTTGGCATGCTGTGATTGTGCATCATTGGCACATTCCTGTAGCAACAAGTTTATAGCTACATGTGTAGGTTATTGCACGAGATAAGATCAGGTGCTCGGGAGCCAGGTATGGTGTCTTCTTTCCTGCTTGTTTAAGAGATAAGACGGAAGGAACAATTGACACAAGAGTGAAATCATACCTCCGTACGTAAACAGCCCGCATTCCTCCACAGACAAATCCACACAATGTTCATCCATCGCAAAGCGGCTACATATCGTGTTGACCTGAAACTCCCTGTTGGGACTCACAGAGGCCCGGAGGACGCCGAGTTAAAGCTGTCAGGAGCGCTGGATGACTAACTGCTAGACCGGGCCTGTCCTCTCCATACAGGAAGGAAGTGAGTCATCGTCTCTGTTCTGAATACGGAGCAGCGCTAACCACGTTATTCCACAGAAATTAATGGATTTTTGATTGAATCAGTCAAAGATGGACACGAGGGAACAGAGCGTTTGTCCACGGCCGCTTAGTGACCAAACTGAAAATGATCAACATGCTGCTGTTGTGCTGTTAGACGAGAAGAGTGTGCAGGAATTCATGGTTACGTTTTGTGGAGATGAGTTATTTGAGAGTAAGTCTTCAATTAACGATTTAGTGTTTTTTCAATGGATCTTTAGTAATTAAGTCAACAAAATGTGCAAACATAGTGACACTTGTCCAGGGTGACATCTTTTACTATGGCCCAAAACCAAAAGATGTTCTTCACCTACTTTTACTGATCTGTTTATGGACTAATCAATCAATAGACATATTTAAGGCAACTTCACATGAAACAAATCTTCATCGTTATTTCTCATCATCGCTGCTTTACTTTCTCTGGTGACGAGTGCCTTTCCGGTCCCGGCTCTACAGGCTCACAGCTCCAGACTACCCCTGAGTCTGGCAGTCAAGGATACAAAACAAACAACAGAGGCCTGCATGTGTGTATCAGTGTGTGTGTGTGTGTGTGTGTGTGTGTCTGGATGTGTGTATGAGGCCTGTGCTGTGACCTATGGATAATAGTCGAGAGGGGAGAGTGGGAGGGCCGGTTGGTGAAGAGTGTGAGAATTGCGTGGTGGCGTATAGAGCGGGCAGTAATGGCGACCTATAAATTAATTCATTACATCACTGAGGCCTGGTCCACGGCTGCTGCCAGGCCGAGGCCAGCCAAGGCTAACCACCAGCACAGTGGAAAGCAACCAGCTCACACATCGCTGCCAGGACCAACTACAGCAACTAGAGGAACCTTATGGGACAACGTGACCGAGCATGGTTGAGAATGTTTGTTCTGGTATGTGGATAGGTCCGGATAACTTGAGTTCCTGTCCTTCTTGTTTCTTGGGTGAAATGTGACTAGCATAAGAAAAGGGGGAATTCCAGGAAGCTAAGCAGAGCGAGCAACATTACACAATGGAGGCTGATTGCTGGGCATTGCATCATCACTCTGGATCTTTCTTTCTTTTTTTCAGGCTAAAGCTGAGAACTGTGGAAGTGGCAGAGGGTGAAATGAAGTTGGGACACCAGTCCAAAATCGTTTACATAAAATAAGTTATTCTCCTGGTCGGAAGTCACATTGTCTAGAATCAAACTGGATTTGGATCCTACTTGTGATAGATGCAAGCACAGTTCTGCAGGTCTATTTCACATGTTGTGCAATATCTTGAGCTAGAGAAGATACGATATGTTCTCCAAGGGTCTGTTCTGAGGTTTATGCAACTCGGCAGCCTTTCTTGACATTTGGAAAATATGTAAGCGAGAGATACATTCTACATATTACAAAAATATGCAATAAAACCTCAGTCGAAGGAGTTATTCTCCTGTAGCTGTCTCTAAAACAGAACACCTAAAAGAGCTTGAAGCACAAGCTACAACCCAAAAGTGTGTAAAGAATAACACTGACTTTAAGAAGCTAGTGCTGCAACTTGCAAGCTAACAAAGTGTGTGTCAGGGCAAGCGAGGCAGCGGCTGTGTGTGTGTGTGTGAGGCAGGCTGCCTGAATGAAGACATTGAGGGGATTTCCTGGTGCCGAGAGACACATCATGGCAAAGGCATCCTGCAGGATTTGTAGCTGGAGCCAAATGTGTCCTCACTCTGCAGCACGGGCCGAGCTCTGACGCACAGCACACACACGTATATACACACACCAGCTATAATAAGCAAGGCACAGTCGTCTCTGCACACCTTGCCGTTTAGTGAAACTGCGATACTGCTAATTCACCCCCTAAAGGGTGTAACGTCTTTCACTAAGAATAATGACTCTGATGTAATGCGGGATGGTGTCTGAGAATCGTTACGCAATTACTGTTTGAACAAGGTCTCTACTGAAAGTCTTAACCTACTCCTGTATCTAGAGTATGAGATAGCTACAGTATGAGACATCTACAGTATGAGACAACTACAGTATGAGATATCTACAGTATGAGACATCTACAGTATGAGACAACTACAGTATGAGACAACTACAGTATGAGATATCTACAGTATGAGACATCTACAGTATGAGATATCTACAGTATGAGACATCTACAGTATGAGACAACTACAGTATGAGACAACTACAGTATGAGATATCTACAGTATGAGACATCTACAGTATGAGATATCTACAGTATGAGATATCTACAGTATGAGACATCTACAGTATGAGACAACTACAGTATGAGACATCTACAGTATGAGACAACTACAGTATGAGACAACTACAGTATGAGATATCTACAGTATGAGACATCTACAGTATGAGATATCTACAGTATGAGACATCTACAGTATGAGATATCTACAGTATGAGACATCTACAGTATGCGATATATACAGTATGAGATATCTACAGTATGAGACATCTACAGTATGAGATATCTACAGTATGAGATATATACGGTATGACACATCTACAGTATGAGACATCTACAGTATGAGATATCTACAGTATGAGATATCTACAGTATGAGACATCTACAGTATGAGATATATACAGTATGAGACATCTACAGTATCAGATATCTACAGTATGAGATATCTACAGTATGAAATATCTACAGTATGAGATAACTACAGTATGAGATATCTACAGTATGAGACATCTACAGTATGAGACATCTACAGTATGAGATATATACAGTATGAGACATCTACAGTATGAGACATCTACAGTATGAGACATCTACAGTATGAGATATCTACAGTATGAGATATATACAGTATGAGATATATACAGTATGAGATAACTACAGTATGAGATATCTACAGTATGACATATCTACAGTATGAGACATCTACAGTATGAAATATCTACAGTATGAGACATCTACAGTATGAGATATCTACAGTATGAAATATCTACAGTATGAGACATCTACAGTATGAGACATCTACAGTATGAGACATCTACAGTATGAGATGTCTATAGTATGAGATATCTACAGTATGAGACATCTACAGTATGATATATATACAGTATGAGACATCTACAGTATGAGACATCTACAGTATGAGATATCTACAGTATGAGACATCTACAGTATGAGATATCTACAGTATGAGACATCTACAGTATGAGACATCTACAGTATGAGATGTCTACAGTATGAGATATCTACAGTATGAGACATCTACAGTATGAGATATCTACAGTATGAGACATCTACAGTATGAGACATCTACAGTATGAGACATCTACAGTATGATATATATACAGTATGAGACATCTACAGTATGAGACATCTACAGTATGAGATATCTACAGTATGAGATATCTACAGTATGAGACATCTACAGTATGAGACATATACAGTATGAGACATCTACAGTATGAGACATATACAGTATGAGATATCTACAGTATGAAATATCTACAGTATGAGATATCTACAGTATGAGATATCTACAGTATGAGATATATACAGTATGAGATAACTACAGTATGAGATATCTACAGTATGAAATATCTACAGTATGAGACATCTACAGTATGAGACATCTACAGTATGAGACATCAACAGTATGATATATCTACAGTATGAGATATCTACAGTATGAGACGTCTACAGTATGAGATGTCTATAGTATGAGATATCTACAGTATGAGACATCTACAGTATGAGACGTCTACAGTATGAGATGTCTATAGTATGAGACATCTACAGTATGAGATATCTACAGTATGAGATAACTACAGTATGAAATATCTACAGTATGAGACATCTACAGTATGAGATATCTACAGTATGAGATATCTACAGTATGAGACATCTACAGTATGAGACATCTACAGTATGAGATGTCTACAGTATGAGATATCTACAGTATGAGACATCTACAGTATGAGATATCTACAGTATGAGACATCTACAGTATGAGACATCTACAGTATGAGATATATACAGTATGAGATATCTACAGTATGAGACATCTACAGTATGACATATCTACAGTATGAGATATCTACAGTATGAGATATCTACAGTATGAGATATATACAGTATGAAATATATACAGTATGAGATATCTACAGTATGAGATATCTACAGTATGAATATCTACAGTATGAAATATCTACAGTATGAGATATCTACAGTATGAGATATCTACAGTATGAAATATCTACAGTATGAAATATCTACAGTATGAGATAACTACAGTATGAGATATATACAGTATGAGATATCTACAGTATGAGACATCTACAGTATGAGACATCTACAGTATGAGATATCTACAGTATGAGATATCTACAGTATGACATATCTACAGTATGAGATATCTACAGTATGAGACATCTACAGTATGAGATATATACAGTATGAGACATCTACAGTATGAGACATCTACAGTATGAGATATATACAGTATGAGACATCTACAGTATGAGACATCTACAGTATGAGACATCTACAGTATGACATATCTATAGTATGAGATATCTACAGTATGCGATATCTACAGTATGAGACATCTACAGTATGAGATATCTACAGTATGAGACATCTACAGTATGAGACATCTACAGTATGACACATCTACAGTATGAAAACTCAGAGCTAGCTTGCTAACCATTGCTAACTAGCTATTTGTTCCTGCTGCCAGCCAAGCTAAATTTAGCTAGCTCTTTAACACACAGACATGAGAGTAGCCTACTAACTATCCTCTCATTTAACAGTATTTCGCAAAATGTCAAACAATTTCTACAATGGAGATTTCTTTTTCATCTGAGACAATTAGAGTTTACCTTGTGAGTTCCTGTGCTGTCCCGGTCCAGTTTGTAGACCGTCATCTGTGGAAACAAAAGGCAACACGGTTTTGGATCACAGTAGAAAGCAGTCAAAAATAAATAGCCAGGGGGGGGGAATGCTCCACTTTAGTTAAGATGCATATAAAGTACATTCTTTATGGTTTTGAATGGTAAGAGTAGACCACAAATAATGATTCAATGTTTTGAGCTTAGTCAGTTAGCATCAGGTTGATACTCCAGCTCCTGCAGGCCTACTGTGAACACAATATGTGTGTGTGTGTGTGGTGTGTGTGTGTGTGTGTGTGTGTGTGTGTGTGTGTGTGTGTGTGTGTGTGTGTGTGTGTGTGTGTGTCACCTAAGAAGTACAAAATCAAACATTCATATCTGGATGAAGTACAAAAATCAACAACAACATTGTAACTAACAACAATGCAAAAAGAGCAAAACAAGTGTGTACAAAACGAGCCATCTGGAGCTGCTCTGAGCCTCCGCACACTCTTACACATGTGTTAGTTCTTTTTTTCCATACTGTTCCTGCCAGAGGATGTGAGATGTGTGTGTTTGTGTGTTTCCAAGTAATCACATGCACGTTTCTGTATGTATGTACTGAGCCGCACGCAGCCTGCTTTCGAATACTACTCACCCATGTTTACTGTCATCATCAGGAAGTGGCCCTGTTGAACTCGAGCGCAGAGCTCAACTTCTCTCTGCAAGCGAAGATTTCATCCTGAGAGCAAAAGAACAAAAACAACACAGTTTCACCATCCAAGAAGAATTGTGCCACTTTCCTTCAGCTTGGCGCACATAATATTTCTCTGATTGCACAAAAACAATGACAAAACAGGACGCAGGTGCTGGTTTCAATACAAAGCTTTTTTTTTTTCCAATATTATTGTCACTGCTTCTGTTATTTATTTAATCTTTATTTAACCAGGACGGTCTCATATCCTTTTTTGGAAACTCCTGGCAAACAAATAACAACATGACGAGCCAAGAGCTGCAGTTGATGCTCATAACTCAATCCATCTAAACTCCTGTAAATGCCCTGATGTCTCTTTATTGCCATTCTGAGAACCACAAGGCAGCAGCGGTGGAGGAATTCCTCAGTGTTTGATGATGGAGGAGCCTCGTGACAGTGAGATCCCACGGTGCAGCAGCGGAGGCATGCGTGGGAGTCTGCCTAACTGCCAGCCTCAGGTACAGACCATGAGCACAGACAAAGCCGGAGCCTTCTTCATGCATTAAATTGGTGAGCGCAGAGCAAAAAAGCGGTTGTCACATCCCATAATGGAGTAATACAGAAAAGAGTCTTTTAGCTCTAAGTCGGAGGAGTAAACCACCTCGTTGTTTATGTTCACCAAAACATCATTTCATACTGAAATATTGTCTTTTTTAAAATCCTGTAAAAGGCTTATGCGGATATTTGTCACACACGACCACACAAACTTTCCGAAACATTCGTTTTTTCTTGTGCTAGCTTGGAAATAAAAAGGGGAAGAGGAACTAGAGAAACAGCCGAAGTACAGTATGTTGATATTAAGAGCTGCACACCATACAGCATCAATCACGGAGTCACGCTGAAAAACAGGAAGCTGCAGGTTTCAGAAAGCCAAAGAAATGTGCTACATAGAGCTACATTTATTTTAAGACCTATTTAAAGCTAGCATATCTATATTTATAAGTGACAATTATGAGATAAAAGCCAGTAGCACAACAGATTAGGGGATTCTCAGTTATAGTCCGAACTAAACATGGTGACGCTACGTTCAGCTGTTATGCTGCATGACACTGGATCAAACTGGCAATTTTCCAAATAATCCAGATTACAAACATTTCTCTTTTAATTTGCCTTTAATTGATCTTGACTGTTTAATCTATTTTATGTGCTTTGTATTTTTATTTTACATTAATTATCTTTTAATTATATTATTATTTATTTTAATTACTATTTTATGTGCTTTGTATTTTGTTTTACATTAATTATCTTTTAATTATATTATTATTTATTTTAATTACTATTTTATGTGCTTTGTATTTTTATTTTACATTAATAATCTTTTAATTATTTAATTAATTATTTTAATTACTATTTTATGTACTTTGTATTTTTTTTATTATATTAACTATCTTTTAATTATATTATTATTTATTTTAATGCCTATTTTATGTGCTTTGTTCGGTCTTTTATTCCTATTTTATATATAGATGTAATTTTTGTTTTTATTTATGTATTAGCACACTGAGTTGCTCTTGTGTATCAGAATAAACTTTAGCCATCCTAGGCTAAAGGTCACACTAACTAGACCAAGTAAGCGTGTATCAGCAAAAAGAACTATTGCAAAAATAAAAAATAAAACTATTTGCAACTGAACATCTCATGAAAGAGGAAGTGCGAGAGAACAGCACTATTCTTCTTCTGTATTAATGAAACCAAGCAGCACAAAGAAACGATCACTGCACGATTAAACAAGTATTATAACACTTTCTAAGTGCTTATGTTCACATTAAGGACAATTCTCAAGCATGTTTGGATGAGAACTACGACTGCTCGTTGCTACACAGACAACACAGAATCACAGCGACTGTTGTCAGTGGCTACAACCTCGCAGTGTTTCAGCGCCGCTGATGGAGCCGACAGTCATCAGCGCTGCAGTTTGACTAAAATGCTTCAGTTCTGCTGTTGTGGCATTTTTGTGTGATTACTTCTTTGCAGTAAACTAAACACGACATCACATGATTAATTGCAGAGTCCCATTCAAAGGCAGCTCCGTGCTAAGGGGAGATAATATAGAGGCAGAGCAGGGTTCTTTCATGCACGGCTTGCAATACAAATAAATATGAAAAAGAAAAACTAATTTCATAATAGCAAAAGAAAACAATACAAATATATATTTTTTAAGTAAAATGAACTTGTAAAGCCGACTTAGTTTGTCAGAGTCTGACCATCAGTTCCAAAACAACAACTTTGGAAAAAGACTAAACAGCCTCCAGAGATTAATAGCAACACTCCCCAGACGTGTTCTGTCTTTTATTCTTAAAGCCGGCATCAGTGTGTGTACAGCATGTGTCTTTTAGCCCAAACATTCACAGACACACATACGCTCCAGCCTGTTCGCAGAGACACAAACACTTTCTTTATGCGTCAGCCAGAGAACTTTTCATAAAAGCAATAAAGACGACCACTGGAGCCCGTGGGGGCCGAGTCACAGGGTGTACATGCAGCGTACTGTTGCGTCAGTGGCACAAATAAGAGCAGGGCTGCACGATTTGGGATAAAATATCTAAATGTGATTATTTTTTACTGATCAAAAATGATCAAGGTGTGATTTTGTCCAAATTGCATGAATTTGTTATTAACAAATACTTTGCTTCATGCAATTTGGACATTGCACTAGTTTATATTGCGATATCGATAAAGTTTGGATTAATTGTGCAGCCATGATGGATCATGAAAGCTAAAACTGGGCAGAGATGTTTAAAAGGTGACTCTGTGTGATAACAGGGTGCTCTTAATACATCGCAATATGAGTGCCAAATGTGGGCAAACTTATATCAACCTCCGAAATCCTTTTATTTCCCTGATATAACCTTTGATATGAGGGAGCAAAGAGGGACGTGAAAGGGGGAATGTATGTCCCAGCAAAGCTCCGTCGGGCTGTGCTCGTACAGCGTCGCTGACCACACATGAAAGAGATGAAGAGCCACAAGACAGGTGGTCTCCTAACACCACGTGGTCCAGTCAGTCGATACCACACACACACACACACACACACACACACACACACACACACACGCATGCAGACGCGGGAACAGAAAAGCCCCGTCCCGTGCCAGCGAGTCACCAGATGGCCCATCTGTTTCGCCCCTCTGCCCAGCGTGACGCCGGACTAGTGGTGCCCACAGATCGCAGGCCCAATTCTCCCCACACTTCTTGGCAGGCGGTCGGTTGTTGAAGATCAAAATGCTAATCGCCACTCGCTGTTGTTGCTCTGCGCTCGCACGTCCTCCAAGACAGAACTGTGTCTCTACTACATCACGAGACAAACCCACAAATGTATACGCACATTTAGAAGTGCTTCGAATGCTGTGACGCACTTCGCTGTCAAATATGGATAACATCACGAGTTGGGCCAATGCTTCGCTGGCAGAGGCCTCTCTTTTGACAGTATGAGGACTACTTCGCTGAAATGACAGAGGAAGTTAATTAAAAAGAGCATCGGATGGGATTTCAGACGAGGGTTGTGGGGAATTGTCGGAGCCAGACAAAGCCGAGCCGAGCTCCACAAACCACAAGCTGCATTTTTATTGGAATGATTGAACAGGATTCACACTACGCAGGCAAGCACGTATATGCATGCGCTAACCTCTTTCAGCTCGGTTACATCACTCTCACAAACCAAGAAAACAGCGGGATGTTGGCTGTAGGTCTCCGAGGGAAACCCCCCCCCCCCCCCCTCCTCCTTTACCCTGGAGAAGGTCTGCTGTGCAGCTGCCTGGTGGCCTGAGCAGCGTGGCTGACATCACTGTTGTGGAGTCCCAAAGAAATCTCCATTTCAGAGGTCAACTTCTAAACTTCACTGGGTTTCCATTGTCCAGCACAGCACGTCTGCAACAGCCATCACATGCCAAGGGATCAGGTGGAGAGGACAAGACATCTGTGATAGTTTGCTCAATAGCTGGGGTCAAAGCAACTGGACCAATGGAAGGCATGGACGGATTTGATTGGCGGGTGGAGCCAGGCTAGCCGTTTCCAGTCTTTATGCTAAGCTAACCAGCTGATGTTGTGTGATCACAGTTATTAAAACCAGCCTACATTCAGTGTTATTACATTATTGTTGCGTGATAATCCAGTTTAGACGCATGTTAATCTGAATGTGCACTGCATTAACTCATAACAATGATATCATTGAACGCACACTCGATGCTCGCCGGGATGGATTACACCAGTCAGGCGAGCTTTAAGAGTCTGCTATTGATTTCATATCATGATGGAAGTTAATAAATGTTGGAACATCTAAAGTTCTGCTTTGGTTTGCAGCATGTTAACTGTGATGTAAAGTGAAAGTAATGTGTATTTAATGGCTAAATAATGCTTTTTAAAAAAGGCGGTGTGGTCGTGTATTGCTGACATGACACTTTTAAATGCTGTATCCAAAACAGATATGAACACAAATGTCCCGTGTGGATGAGATCAGACATAATGCATCACAGGGCTGATATCACGAGGAGACGGTGAGCTGGCTGCAATACCCCGCAGACTGAACTGCAACATGGGCAGGAAGTGAACGTAGTGAGCCACGTATATTTAGGTGACTTACAGCGGTGGGGGTGTCCCGTCCGCTGAACGCTTGCCAAGACTGTGCTGTGTCCAGATGAGTCACATTCTGGGAAATAAGACAATACAGTTTGTCGCCGTGGGACACACTTAATGGCTTCTGGGGTGGGTGTGTGTGTGTGTGTGTGTGTGTGTGTGTGTGTGTGTGTGTGTGTGTGTGTGTGTGTGTGTGTGTGGGGGGGGGGGGGGGGTAGATAGGAGTACGTGGGCAGGAGAAAGTCACTCCATGTGGGGCCTCAATGCTCATTTATCATAACCTTGGCTCCCCTTGCTTTGTCTCGCAGGAGTTATTACTGAGAAGAGATCCAAGTTTTTCCAATGGGACAAAAGGCTTAACGACTCCTTCAATACAAAACAAGATTCTTCTTGTCATCTGGCACTAAATCTATTTTATTCTTTTCATAATGGAATTTCCCTTTTGATTTGAAGCAATTACTCAAACATGTGTGTATCTTGCTGTTACTGTTAATGCTCAATTAAAGGCATTTAGAGAATTATTCAAGGGAGCTCCATCTCTTGGTTCTGTAGCGCAGCAGTGACACTCATTGCACTGTTGATTAAGTCTCCAACATATCAGAAAACATAATGAAGAGAGGACATCATTGATGTTAGCAGTGTGGTGAAACCAGTGGACTCTCACTACAGCATGTAGCATGGCTAGTCTCCTCCTGAAAACCCCGCAAAGTGCTCTATTAATCATGAAATGCCCACGGAGACCCCTTAAAATGCCAAATTTCAAATACACTCACAGAAATGAAAAGCGAATCCTCACATTTGAGGATCGTGAAGCTGTGAGTGTTACTTAAATGAGCACATTAGCTTTCATCACTTCAGTTTTGAACCAATGGAATTCCCAGGAGAGTATCGTCGCCGGTATAATGACGGCCCAACGGGACAAGTGGAGCTGGATGCACGGCGTTAACTCAACGCACGGGTACCAATCAGACTCCGGCGTAAGAGGATCCTCCTCAGTGGAAGTGATGGCTCCATTAGCGCAGAGATAAGTAGATCTGTCTGCCGTTATCATTAACCACACAACACTGGATAAAAATAGCCAATTGAAGGAGTGATTCTCCTGCCGTCCACAGTATATATACCCCCCCCCTTTGAGAAGAATCTAAGCACAATCTGTAAAGTAAGCTGTCTTTTCCATTTGGCGGTGACATGCTATTACAAGCACATTCATTCATTGTGTTTCTCCACCCAAACGCAGCCATGCGGAGACGGCTCATAGACTTAAAGCCATTTCACGAGACAGAATGTCAAACAGCTGTGGTTCAGGAGGAGAGCAGGGAAGTCTTTCTGCTCTGCCACCAAAGCTTTATCCATGAAGAGTTCTGGGCTCTTGATAGTCAAGAGGCTGAGTGAGTGTGACAAAGAAAAAAAAGCAATTTCATGATTTAATTTCAAGAGCCCCCCCCCCCCCCCCCTGTGGATTTCATTTAATACCTCTGCAACAGGCTACAAGCGTGCCTCTCTTCTTTATATATGCACTGATATTTAAAAACATCCTGCACGATCACCTGGTGTTTCGCATCAGACGAAGTTATTGTACGAGTCTCTGCTTTGTCCTTACGGTCAGACAAGCCGTGCAGACAAAGCTCAATCAGGACAACTTCCTCTCGCTTTCTGGAGAGGCGGGGGCGGGACCTCGGCGATAAAGAAAGGCGACCCAGACTGACGTCCGACCCCTTCAGAATACCCCTTAATGACAAAACCTGTGTTCATTAATGTTCCCACACAGAAGCAGCACGGTCAGCAGTTACTGCTTTACGTCATCTTGGGTGCGCCGAAAAACCAGCTTTGCACACCTGTGTTTGTGCAGGGTCGACCTTTGTGCGTTGTTCCCGGAGCTCCAGCTCGGTCACATTGTTCACAAAGTGTTGGAAAACTGTGATCTTCACAGTCGATTTACAGATCTCTCACATTCAGTTCATATCGAGCGTGTCTCTTCTCCTCAGGGGCATCTCCGTCCTGTTGTCTCTGAGAAGCATAATGCTGCAGACACCCCGCTGTACCACGGGGATGGTATGACCCAGGTGGCTGGGGTTTGGGATGTGACACAAACAGTGTTTGGCAATTAGAGCTGACTAACAATCTTTCTCCTCACATGCTCGGAGTCGTCTGTGCCAGCTAGCAAAGTCTGAGAGTTTGACTGAAGAGCTTTGCATCTACCGCACCGCTCTGAAGCGATGGCTGCCCTTCTGCCCGGTTCTTCCATCTCTGCAGAGGATTGAAGCGCTCGTATAGTTGTTACTTGGTTTTTACCAACTGCAACTCTTTCTTTCTTTCTCAGTATGTCAGAGTGGCAGCTTCAGGCAGAGTCATGCTGTTCATGTTGTATTTGTTGTTTTAATGGCTAATTTAACATCAGGCCAAGAGACAAAAAGAAAACGAATAGTCGAATCATTAAAAGCAGGTTTGCTTTGTCATTATGGATTAACGTCTACAGAGTAGAACTAATTCAGTATTGCTCTTCCACAAAGCTAAAGGACTCGCAATAGACGGATCGAGGGGGAATATTAAAATCGAAGGCAGCAAGATATCCCGACTGTGAGCGGGTCAAGCTCCAAACATGCTGGCTACTGCATTTCCCATGATGCAATCAATAGCATTTTTCTGTCTTACACGCTCCTTACCTGCACTTTGTAGAGCTGTGTCTGCAGGACAACCACATGTGCAGGAAGGGAAGGAGCACTTTCTAAAGCCGCTCTTCATTGAGCATGTCTGCTGTCGGCCATGCTTTGCACAGTAATATACTAATAGTCCTGCGTCAAGCTTGTAAAGAACTTGTTTTGCATTCTAGTGTAACCAGGCAACATCCAAAACAGGCCTTCAAGGGAATATAAAAAGCCTCCTTACATGAGTCACAGTGACCTTTCACCTGCAGCCCTCTGGTCAGTGGGCGTCTGGCGAGCGGACAGGCTTCTGTGAAATCGCCGTATGATAGCAGGACTTCACACTGCTCACTGGAAGAGACAGCGTGCGGGAGAAGAGGTCGGTCTGATTAAGACTCTCAGCATGAAACTGTCCTGAGAGTTGACGGCAGGAAGTTAAGGAGAGTTCAGATGGTCGCAACTTTCTAACAAGTGAGCTGCTGAGAACTGAAGCCTACATGAGGGAGCTCTGCAGCTGCACAGCTCCTCTTAAGCACAAACTATCGACCTTGCACCGGGTTAACCTGCAAGACAGAAAGCCGAGCAATAAACTCTTCCTCATTAGTCCCATCAAAACACAATTAGCAACCCGTCGCTTCTGTATCCGGCTGGCATATTTACTGTGCGATCCCGTCCCCGTATCAGCCAAACGGATTGTTTTGCTTGAGGCACACCAGCCATATCTGTGGGCGGCTTCCATTTAACAGTTTGACTCTCACTTTAAGGCTATTTCTGAGCCCCCCCGGGGCTCACCAATGTGCTGATAAACTCATCCGTCACTCGGCTGCTCAGACTCCTGCGACTGCATTGCACATTGGTTTGATTTGATGAACACGACGATCATTAAAATCTAATTTGGCGGATTTTCTTGGAGGTCTGCCATCGCAGGAATATGCAGCGAGCTCTGGATGAAGCTCCTCGTCACTTTTACACCAGAACAGCCTCAGCGTGGACTTTTTGAACATGCATGGATGGACATGGACTGGGACCAGGAGGACAGTTGGGGGGGAGGAAAACATGAAGGAACTTTCAGGACAACAGCTGAGGATTCCTCCTTTCAAGGAAAACACAGGTTTAACTGACCACTGAGGATCACAGAGCAGGAAGTCTGACAGCAGAGCATGAATGAGTGTACAAGCACAGGATGACAATGACTTTCCAGAAATCACTCACACCTCCGGACATGCAAGTTACGCTTTATTAATGACGACTAAAGCATAAAACAGTCAAAACTACCTGAGAAGAGTGTTTTGCACTGAAATAACCACTCGTACTCAAATGCAAACATTTATTCTAGCACCAAAATATGAATTTATCAACAAAGAGTATATTCTTAGAGCACATATGAGGCTGCACTTATTTAAAGTTAATAAAGAAACATTTGCAATTAAATAAATGTGGGGTTGTTCAGTTCCCACTTGCAAGAAGTCCTATTTGGTAAAGTTGTTATCTGGAAACATGTGTTTGTGTTTTATACGAACTGCTATTTAAACCCCAAATTACCAAATAAAAACTGAATTTTAATGTGCTGGCATTTCATTTGTTATAAACAGGAAATAACAGTCAAAAAGCAGTGATGTCACAAAACAAGTCGAGACACAACCCTGAGTCTTACCTTGTTATCACTGTGTCTCCTTGCTGTAGTTGTGGCTGCAGGGTGAAGGAAGGTGGATTAATAAACGCGTGGAAATTATCACGGATAAACGTCAGGAAGAGTGGAAAAATCCCAACAGATGCAGAGCAAATCTTCCCCAAAAACAGTGGGCTGATATCCGGAAACTGCGCTCAGTACTGAAGAATTACAAATACAAGCTGTGTTCAGGCAGAGAGGTGTTCTCTTCTTCTCCCAGGTGCATGATCCACAGCCGTGTTTACAGAGAGGAAGAAACTGCAATGGCTGATGTGTTCCAGAGGAAAGTTTTTTTCACCCTGCCCTTTGCTTGTCTCCACACACACTACGGTGAGAAGCTGAGTCTTTCCCTGGAGCTGCGCCTCTGATGTCAGCAACAACGTGAGCTCCAGGAAGTGGTGACGCTCTCCGGTGGTGCGTTTCCAAGGCAGCGGCGTCAAAGTGCAGGAAACACCGCCCCCGTGTGGACAGCTGGAGCAGGTGCAGCATCTGGTTTTATATTCTAGTCTTCAAACAAAAACTGTAGGCTATCTATAATATATATATATATATATATATATATATATATATATATATATATATATATATATATATATATATATATATATATATATATATATATATATATATGTATATATATATATATATATATATATATATATATATATATATATATATATACATACACACAGTATATGTAATACATATTATATAGATAATATATATTTTATATATATATTATTGTAACATGTTTAGGATATTCAAACATCACTGCACTTAACTTTAGGGAGGAAAATACAAAAATAATTAATTTTATTATATAAATGTATATATTTTTGACACATTTCTTATTTTTTGCAGTCGTCTGTGTGCCAATAATTTTAAAAAGTGTTATGTACAAAGTGTGTTTTCTTTTCAAAACAGATACATACAATACATACTTTACAACCAGAGACTATAAAAAAAAAATACCTATATATATATATGTATATGTATTACTCAAATAAAACATGGGACATTATTAACTTAATAAATAATATAATTATGATTATTATTGCTATAATAATAATAATAGTCATACA
Source organism: Cottoperca gobio (assembly GCF_900634415.1). NCBI lineage: Eukaryota > Metazoa > Chordata > Actinopteri > Perciformes > Bovichtidae > Cottoperca > Cottoperca gobio. The sequence continues at coordinate 2,718,253 of NC_041374.1, read as the reverse complement.
ATAAATGTGCATATACAGTATACATTTTTAGCAGTCTTCTTGTATTTATTACACAAAGAGCGCAAAGCAGCAACCATCTTAACGAGGTATTATTTAAATATAAGTATACGAAAACCTTCGGGGGCTTTTTGATGTGTAATGTGTATTCTGCTTTAAGCTGATATGCATACATGCAACTCCTCAAGATACAGCGACATGTATTGTAGAAGACAGAACTGTATTTCCCCCTGACTTGTCAGGACAGCGCACCTGATCAGATGCTGAGTACGGAGATGGCAGCGGCGCTTGCAGATGTTGACTGCCAACTGATGAGTTCACCTCCAGTGTGTGTAGGTACTGTGTGCCAGTTTGGCAGCACTTGCTCAGGATGGAGCGCTCCACTTGGCCAAAATGATCACCATGAACCAAAAGTTCCACCCTTTACTGTGTCTGCAGGAGCCATTAGGGACTTGTACGTTTCCCGCAGGTAGAACACGTGCAACATCTGTAAACATCTGTAACATTTGGACACAACCGAGACCACCAGTCATTTATTTTCTCTGGCAGTGCGCACGGCATGCTGTGTCCAATCAGCAAGCGCGTCAACGTGAGCTCCAGACTAATGGGCGGTGATAATGAAACACACCACAGACCCAGCAGTGCATTGTAACTCATCCTGACAGAATGTTGTTCTCTTGTCACACTGCTGAAACATCGCAAGCTAGAAAAAAAGACTACCTATGCACCAAAAATAATTTATAATGGGCACAAAAATGTAACCCCGGCAGTCCATTCTCCTCTCTTTGGCATATTAGAGCAGACAATCAGAATAAGAAATACTCCACTGACCTTGTCCCCAGCATCGCACTCTTCAGATTAGTTCCACACAGCACTGTTTTATTGTGATCAGACATGCCCTTGCTCTGTGTCACACTGCTCGAGTGCAATGAATATCAATTGGACATTTGCATCTCTCTGTGGACTTGCAGCGCTTGTCGACGTCTGTACCGCTGAACTGTGCTGTAGATGAACACCACAGGCAGCCGTTATGAACAATAACAGGCTGTGTGTGAGTGGGTGTGAGTGTGTGTGTGAGTGGGTGTGTGAGAGTGGTTGCAGCATCACATTTGAAAGAACGTTTCAGAGAGATTTGGGGTCTCTGGAGAGAAGCAGGATGCCTTCACAGTCAGTTTTTACATGTAATTACAAACGTTCTTTGGTAATGAACTCCAGCCAGGTGAGGGGAGCAGACGAGCTGCAGGACTGCAGTTGAAGCTTTTGAGGCCTGCGGGGTGTTGGACCAGCAGGTACCATCGCAGCAGCACTGGAACTAAATGTGTGGAAGCACATGTGCACACACTCGTGTTTCTCCTTGTGGCTGCATTTTCTTTTTGATCTTCGCTAAAAGGGTCTTCTAGAAAAATCCATTTCCCCTCAGGGCGAACTGCGGCTGATATCGACTCGCTGGAAATCAATGAGGCCTTTGGCAGTCAGGTCAGCGCCACAGGAAAACCTAAAAATACAGGGCACTTGTGTTGTTTTAGATCAAACTTTACAGTAAATGGTGGATTTCCTGCGGGGAACGCTGAGATTCCCAGAGGAGAATTCCAAGATAGGAGCCATCGCTATAGGTCGCCCGTTCGACTGCATGTCAGGTGATAACTGAGCACAAACGCACAGGTGTGTGTTCACAGCTACAGAGCTGCTGCTAGAGAAATACAAGAACTGAACATCGTCATCACAGGGTGTCCGTGTGCATACATTTACTGGGCTGTAGGAGAAGACGAGTGATTTGAAACATCACAAAGATGCATGTCGCTGGCGTTGTGATAACCTTTGTACTGGAAAGCCACTCAGCTAATGTCCCTCTATGAAACATGCAGGTGGAACAGCAGGTGATTAAGTGCCTTGAACTGCACGTGTCACATAAACTCACTTCATTAGTATGTTAACATACAGAGATGGAGCGAGGATCTACTGTAAGTCTTAATATATTGCATTATTAATCGACACAAGTTCATCATTTACTTATTAATAAAGGTTCAGTTATACGTAATGAAGTTGTACTTCATATTTATTCACATTCTTACAAAATGACTTAGAAACAACTTAATGTGAAATAGCAGGTGGTGATGTTGTGACGTTTAGTTGGACCTGTACGCTTCATCGTAGGATCCTGTTCCCTGGAGCTGCAGAGTGAGGGCGGTCTTCACCACAGGAGACTGGATCACCACCACGGCCCTGAACTCTCTGTCTTCACTATAACACACAGTATGCAAACATCTGAAACTTGAGCATGTTTTAGGAGAATGTTACCTTCACAGTAAGCTGATTGGACTCCCTGTAGACATTGTAATGGTGGTCTGTGGTGTGTTACCTGGGAGTGAAGCTGATCTGGAGACACCGGCTGCAGCCGGGGACGTGGAGCTGCTGAGACCTGAGAGGCCCGAAGTCTGGTGTCACTCTGAACACATGGGAGTCTCCTGTATCTGAGTCTACACACACACACACACACACACACACACACACACACACACACACACACACACACACACACACACATATATATCATATCTCTGTATGAGGTATATTTAAAAGTAATAAAAGTAATAAAATAAAAATGTAAAAAATATATATAAAGAACTATAATAATAATAAATAAAAAATAAAAATTATATATATATATATATATATATATATATATATATATATTAGTTTTATTGTTATTATTAATTAATAATAATAATAATACATATAAAATACAAATGTTATATATATATATATATATAATATGTGTATTAGTATTATTGTTATTATTATTAATAACAATAATAATAATAATACATATAAAATACAAATGTTATATATATATATATATATATATATATATATATATATATATGTGTATTAGTATTATTATTATTATTATTATTATTAATAATAATAATAATAATAATAATACATATAAAATACAAATGTTATATATATATATATGTATCAGTATTATTGTTATTATTATTAATAACAACAACAACAATAATAATAATAATAATAATAATAATAAAATGCACAGACCCCAGAGCCAAGTAAGAGCACTGAAGAAGAAGAAGAAGAAGAAGAAGAAGAAGAAGAAGAAGAAGAAGAAGAAGAAGAAGAAGAAGAAGAAGAAGAAGAAGAAGAAGAAGACAGTTCAGTCGTTACCTATAACTGATTTCCAGTAAGCGTGTGCTCCGTGGCTGTAGAGGTTAACTTCTATTACATGCGTCTGCCCCGTGTAGCAGAACCCAAAGTCGATGCTGTCGCTGGACAGACGCAGTGTTGCGAGATCCAAATGGGCACAGAGAGGCACCGTCTGCACAGAGAAGAGATCAACTCTGTGAGGTCAATGACCTACATACGATGATACAGTGTTATGTCACGCCTACAGTCGAGACAGTGTCTGACCTGCAGGCTGTTGTTGCTGTAGTGAATCAGGAGGTTCTGCTGGAACCTGAGCTTCCTTCCCCCTCTTGCACGATGCATCAACGTCACCCCAGGAGGAACGTCCTCCTCCGCCTGGTCTGCATGGTCCAGCAGGGCCAGGGAGCAGCGGAACGCCACCTGCACCTGGTATTCACAGAAAAGAGTTCAACTTAGTGACGACAACAACCAGATAAACGGTATGTGTTGTCCAAAACATGTCTCTTCTCATCTCGCCTGCATGCTGTGTTGTGGCTGCAGCAGCAGACACTGGCTGTCACCAGTGGGCGGGTTGCTGGAGGAGCAGCTGGTCCGGCCTCGAGGCTGCGGCTTGAGCACTACAAATGGAAGCTGAGCGGCCAGTCTGAAGTGTAGGGTCATTCCTGAGTTGTTTTTCAGCTCCAGGGTCCGTGTGATGTCAAATTCACCAACGACCAGCTTTCTCTGGAGCAAAACAAGCAGAAAAGCGACAGGTTGGCGTGACCCTTGGGATCAGAACACTGTTGATTAGGGTTGGAGATTTCTGAGACCGACCTCCTCTGATTGTGCCGTCAGTAAATCACCGGCCGAGGCGTGAAACTCCAGCATCCCCTCGTCCTCCTCCATCTGCACTAACAGCCTGCAGCAACACGGAGCCAAGAGGAAGACAGATCAGAATCAGACCACCTCTGAGCTCCTCCTGCCTAACCTCAGCTCATTTCAATTTCGGAAACATAAATTGAGTTGGATGCATGGGGGGGGGGGGGTTCTGGGGGTCTAAGTGTGATTGTAATCGCTTACACTGCAGGCTTAACGGCTGCTAGGAGCTCCATTCTGACAGGCTCCAGATCCAAACCCTGAGCTCTTCCAACTTTACCCGGGACGCAGGCGGCCATCTGTAAACAAACACGATGATTAGGACGTTCATGTCGCACGGTGACGGTAACATTGAAATGAAAGTGTGTCGTTACCTCGGAGTCTAGACTCATGAAGCCCAGAGCGAGGCCCACGCATCTGTGCTCGCAACCTGAACCAGAAAGAGTCAAAGGAGTGAACGACGCATGGATGGTGCTGCTGCTCTTCGCTGGAATCACCTTGAGAGAAACAGCGAAGAAGAGAACACATCATTATTCCTCTGGCTGGTGTCAGCGGTAAAACTGATGTATGTGCGTGGAATCGTATCAACGCACTACTTGCTGGGGTGTGATGCAGTATGGGTAATCCGAGAGGTTGCCCACATGAGGTCTGATGTGGACGGAGATGAGTTTTGTCTTTGCGGGAGATGGATAAAGACGGATTTCCTCTTCCTCACGTTCTTCCTCAGAAACGTATTCCTCCCCGCTCTGAGATCAACAGGATTAAGCTGGTTGGAACCGATCAGATGTGGCTGACTGCCATCGTCGCCATGAGAATTTCCCAGCTGTCATGTACTCACGGTCACGCTTCGGAGGGAGGAGGCGCTCGTTCCCTCGGAGCCCGGGGACGGGTTCCTTTCCCGGGCCGTGTCAACGTTCCCACCAGAAATCCTCAGCGCGCCGCTCAACAGCTCGTTGCCGTCAGCATCTTTAGGAGGAAAGGCGTGTCCGTATGCCACCACAACGTCCACCAGCTGACGGTCATTCTGATGGATGTTGTATGTTTCCCAGTCCATGCGGATATCTGCCAGCGAACAGTAAAGATTCAGATCAGAACTAAATGCATCGACCAGCAGTGGGGAAACTTAGTCGGTCGCTAATGAAAGCCAGATCTCAAGTGACAGGAACAACAGGCAGCACATGTGGAAGGAAACACTCCAGGTTATGTCAAAAACACAAGTCAGCTGTGAGCACTAGTGCTTCTAAAAGGTTCTGTGGAGCATCCTAGGTGCTCCTAACCGGACACTCTACACACAGATCAGAGGGTGGAACTGAAGAAGTGATGTCCTCCAATACTGTCTTCAATCGTCTTGAATTTCCCCTCCACGCCGGGATGTTGTTTCTTGTACTTACCAAACATGGTGGGATTGTTAATGCGAAGAGAACGAGACACCGTGTCACCTCCAGATACGTGAGTGCCAAACCTGATGAGGCAACGTCAAAAGACATAAAGCCATTATTGAAGGAAATGCACGAACGACGGCGGATTGAATAATAAGTAATGGACGGCGGAACAGAACTGTATGCTCGGCCCCTGGTTCTGCTCATCCGGACGTGGGCCTGTGATTTGGAAGTAGAGCGGGCAGCCTGTCACCGTCATCTGCATGGGAACGAGCGTGGGCCGGAGGTTCCCCACCTGCAGGAAGGAACATTAGATTTCAACGTCATTCATCGACCGAATCATCCCTTTTAATCACTCTCATCCCATCGTACGGCGTCATACTTTGCATATGAGGTGATCTCTGTATTCCCCCCACATGTCAGTGTAGGCAGTGACATCCACGGTCTGGCTCTCAAAAGCTCCCAGCGTCCCGGTGTCTGGTAAGACAAAGAAAGCTGCGCCCTTTCCATGAGCCAGCAGGCTGCTCACGAGCTCTGCCAACAGACACAGAACGTGTGAGTCTGCACTCGACATGCTTCATTTTTAAAGTGTGATAAAAAGGTTAAAGCGAACCTTCGTGCTCTTTTTGTTCTACTTTCTCGGCTTGAACAGAGTGAAGCGGCCGCTTGACGTACGTGAATCTGCGATTAAAATGCAGAATGTGTCACGTCTGCAGTAAAGTCACATTCCTCAGATCCGTGAGCTCCACTTACCTCGTCTCTGACTTCCTATTGAGCTTTGAGGCATGGCAGGGGAAATACTCTGCCTCGATGGTGAAAGGCGCAGGGATAGCGGTGCGATTGGTTATCAATAACTGCTTAGTGACGGGTCTCTTCAAAATAACATCGTCTCCAAAGTCAAGCAAAAGTGCTGCGGGGCTGTCATCAGCTGGGGGGGAGCTGAGAGCAGAGAACAGCGACCACTTACCAAACACTGTGAACTTAGTGCGGATACTTTAGATGGTAGATTTGTTACCAGACACTGGCCAGCGAGTAGGACACACTGAGCGTCTTGGTTTTGGAAGCCACGATGCAAAGGACGAGCGGAGAGTTCATCCCCTGGACGTCGCAGAGAGCGGCCACCTCAGTCAGCTCCAGCTGGAGAAGAAGACAAACCATGCTAGAAGGACTCGGTGCATCTTCTGGTGTGTTAACAGCTGTGGTACTTACATCTGTGTGAGAGATAAAGTTAACCGTGATCTCCACACTGGCGTTAGGTCCCAGAGTGGCGGACGAGGGGTCGAAGGTGGCCGTACACAGTTCTGCCTGTTCCCCCTGGAGCTGATCCTGGTGGGGGAAATGTAAAACTCACATCACCAAAGTAATAATTGTCATATATTAAGGTGTTGTAGGTATATTAAAATAAATAATCTCTAATGTTATGTATATGCTCTATAATATAACATAATATTATGTACCCAAACCACCTTACGTGATTTATTGCAACATTAATTCCTCTGACAGGAAACTGAGTGGTGATGAAATGTAGTGACGCCAGCGTACCATCCAGCTGAAGTGTGAAGGCAGCGGCGTCTGGTTGAATAGAGTGATGGTGGCTTTGGCAGGAACTCCGACGTAGAGTTCAGAGAGGAGCAGCTCACAGTTCAGCAGACACACCCGAGGAGACTGCACATCTGCTCGCACCGACAGGTGGCTGCAACCAACACGCAGGTAGTGTCACTTGTTACAGTAACATCCTCACAGTTGTGAAGGCTGGTCCCTCTGCACCACCTGACGGAAGCATCCTTACCATCCTGTTCCTCTCTCCACTGACAACTCCAGCTCTGTTTCATACCGCTGGCACAAACGTGGACTAAACAGCACATCCACACTGCAAGACGTCAAAGGGGGGAGCACACCTCTGCATGGCTCCACTATAATCTAAGCAACAGAGATTCATAGATGTTAAAATAAAACCTGATATCAACGTGATCACAGATGTTGCTTTCTGAATCCACTGTGCATGTACCTGTGTGTCTTGGTTATCCTGCTGACTATTGTTTCTCTCCTTGAGCATCCAGGAGGCCTCCAGCGGCGTGATGTTCGTGAGCAGCAGCGTGTTCTGTGTGCGCTCCCCGAGCTTCATGAGCCCAAACTCCACACTGGGCACACCGAGGGTCACTATGGGACCCTAACCCAAAACCACGTAAAGAAGGTCACAGAAGGGTTAGTCATTTTTGTGATGGTGTTCAGGTTCCGTTCTTACCTTGAAAGAAACTTCCACGGCCAAAGTGACGGGCTCGTGGCGGTGCTCTATGTGGCAAAGCCAGACTGGTCACAACCCTCTCTGGTTTCCCTCCACTCAAAATCAGGTCGAAGTCGAAACACTCGTTCTCCTCTAGACCCATGGAGGACAAATCAATCAGTAATGAATAAATGCATAATGTACGTAGTGTGTACTATTCTACATTGTGCTGTGTGACACACCTATTGCACCAGTAGAGGGCTCTACCTCTACCCTGTGGCTGCTGCTGGTCATTCTCTCCCACTGGAAGAAGATGCAGGTTCTGCTGTGGTTCCACATCTGATGCACACGAGACAGAAACACAATGATTTGATGGAAATCTGTCAATTACAGTTAACATGAGGGAAGAAAGTGATTTAAATAACCTTGAATGGTCTGCGGGCGGTTGTGCAAATAAAAATCTCTCCGGGGATTACGACGGCATAGGGCTCCAGTAGCACCTGGTACGGCTCTGTTGACCCCTTGACCTCTATCTCCATGACGATGACGTCGCTCACCTTGGAGCCCATGCGCACAGGCTGAAGGACACTAAACACACAGAAGTCCAGAAGTATGCCAAAGGAGCTCCTGTTTAGTAAACATTTGAATATTTACAGTACACAGTTCGTGCAAAGTCACGGGAACTTTACCCATCGTCACGAGGCTCTGCTGGCAGCTGGGGGACGTCGCTCAGGACCAAGTGACAGACGCTGTGGTAATCCTTCAACTTAAAACACAAAACATTTGGGATATCACTTGAAATAAAAATCAGCTTTGAGCTACTCATCAGGAGACATTTCTTAAAGGGACAGCCACACCCAAAATCAAAAATACATATTGCTCCTCTTACCTGAAGTGCTATTTACCAATATGGATTGTTTTAATGCGAGTTGTGTAATGGTGGAGTGTACCTAAAGAAAGAAGCATGCATCTACTCATGGACGAGAGGCTCATGCTGTCTTGTTGGCAGGAGAAACAGCAACCACAACAAGCCGAGTGCCATCTGGTTCCATTATATTCGAGAGACGGCAGACAAACTGATAAATACCTACAAGTGATATAATAACCCTGTGATTCTTGTTTACCTCTTTAGGGCAGAAGGTGAACAGAAACTCTTGTTCCTCGCAGGGGGCCAGAATCCCTGTCAGGGGGTTTACATAGAAAACATCGTCTGTGGCCGAGTGGGACTGGATATGAGAGAGATCTGGGGTTTCCCCTGGAAGCTGAGGTTGCAGGTTGGGCTTCATGATCTGCCACTGGAAAGGCAGCTCCAAGTGGCTTCAGCCCCAGAGAGGGGGGGGGGGGGGAGAGAGAGAGAGAGAGAGAGAGAGAGAGAGAGAGAGAGAGAGAGAGAGAGAGAGAGAGAGATATTTAATGAGCTGTTGCACGGTGTCAGCTGCACAGAGGCATCTCTGGGTGAAGACACTTCAAATATGTTAATATGTCCAACAAGAACGCTCTCCCTTCTCACTTTGTTGTCCCGTGGCCTAAAAGAGCACGGATGACGTCTGTGCTTGAGGAGCGGCGTGGCGTTAAGGCTTCGACTTACACATTGTTTCTAATGATGAGTTTCTTCTGCTGCACAGAGTGAGGGTTACATGGGCTGAAGCGGACAAAGTGCTCCGCAGTGAGGTCATGCACCTCTCCCACCACAGGAGGCTCCTTCTGCCCAGATACAGACACAAGAACAAGTGCAATCTGCTGGCCCTCACCTGGGAAACACACACATTATAGAGGGAGGGGGGGGGGTCAACATCCAAATAAGTGTATTAAATCTTACACTGGACTCGTTTTCTGATTATATCAAAGATTCACCTTCAATGGAAATGTCTTTCACCTGGCAGTTGTCACACACAACAGTGAACAGCTGACAGCTCCTCTCAGCAGAGGTTGGATAGAAGACCACCTGCAAACACACACACACACACACACACACACACACACACACACACACACACACATCATATCTCTGTATGAGGTATATCTAAAAGTACCTCCATAACAGACTCACCTCCACCACAGCGGCCTCTCCTGGCTGCAGCACAAACAGAGACGGGCTGACTGCAAAGGGTGGCTGCTCAGAAAAGTACTTCTTTGCCACAGACTACACAAAGAAACAACAAACAGAGGAACTGTCAATCACATGAAGGACACCTCATATCACAATGACACAGTCACTGTATCTTAGATGATGTGTTTTTACCCTGAGGTTGGAAGCTGGCCACTGGTTCTTGGGGATGATGCAGAAGGTTCCGGCGCTGAGGCCAACATTTTGGCACAGGAACTCAACAAATCGCACTCCTCCGATCAGACAACAACCACAGTCCAGAACTCTTGGCACTGCACAACAATTAGGGGGAAACATATGGACGATGCACGAGCGAATGAAGTACACTCTAACGAGATTCTAACGAGACTCACATGTGAGTATTGGAGGGGGTCTTCTGGCCACGACTGGCACCACGAGCATGTGTTCAGCCTGAGTCTCCACCACGAGGAAGTCCTCATAATCCCCCAGGGAGTCTGGAGCGAAGCGCACCGTGTACTTACAACTCATCCCTGGGGCAACGACGCCACCTTCACCGGGGAACCTCCCTGCCAAAACATATCTGAACGTCAACGTATTGCTCCACATTCACGCGTGTGCTTTCTTCTCTTCTAATACAGTAGGTGGCGCTAATGTGCACACACAGGATCGCAAAAGTGACACAGGAATGCCAAAAACGACCAAGTGCATTCCAGAGACTTTATTAGCTGCGACTCCCTGGCATTCCTTTTTGATACAGTCACCGACATTTGACACGCTCGATGATTTCCTACCAACATGAGCAGGTATAAGGAACATTATGATCCAATCAGAACTCACCGAGGCCAATAGAGAAGTAAGGAGTGGTAGGAGGGATGACTCGGACACTACGGCTCGCAGAAGTCACGTTCTTTAACTCCAGTGTACGCTAGAACAGGACAGGGCATGTTACTGTACATCACTTTATAGCTGTTTAGTATGAGGCACTGAAACACACCTCATAAACATGTCCCACGCTGTAGTCAGCGAAAACCATCACTGGTGGTTTTGCTAGGAAGACCGGATCTTCAGCCGAGCTTACAGGAAGAAAGAGCACAAACACAACATCTGAGTATCCTGTCTGTTCACAGCGAACACAGGTAGTGGTGCGCCGGGTGTCAGACTACCACTGCATTAACTTTCATCTGCAGTCGATGGCGGTCGGCGAGCCCCAGTTTGGAGAACATATGATTGATATGTGCTGTCCCTGTGACAAAATGATAAGCATTTACTGTGAAATGATGAGGGGCCCATCCTATTCAGCACATCCCAGGTACCTTTGCTCCTCAATCCTTTTCCTCACAATCTCCGTCTTCCCCACTTTGGTTCTGGGCCGGACGAGGGATGTGCCTCCCTGCTGTGCATTCGGAGGAAGGAAGCGAGGATTGCGTAGGAAACTGTGTCGATCTTTCAGCTTCTGCAGTTTTTCCATTCCCTCCGCCCGATCCTTCGCGCTCGGCTCACCTCTCCACTTTGGTTTGGACTCGGTTTGGACGGGTCTCTGAAACATATTTATAGAACACTGACGTAATCAAGGCTTTCCGAAGGGACTCTGTATTGCATTGTAATTGTACACATTTGCATATGCATCACTCTTGATAGCTCTGTCTTATCGAAAGGGTGCAGGTGTGTGACTCCTCACCTCCCTGGGAGTTTTCTTCCTCGGTGGTGTATCTGAGCTGCATTGGAAAGTCAGGCTGAGATCCAACTCATTCATTTCAGTGACCATCTTTTTTTGACTGGGAATTAGAGTGTAACCATCATCCTGAGGCTCCCTGGACATGTGCATGGCATAGGCGATGGTGGGTTTGCCAGGTCTTGATTTTACTTACAGGAAAAGGATAAGTGAAATGTTGAGCAAAAAAAAACAAACAGACGACCATTAATGATTTAAGATGAATCTAAAAGGGGATCATGTACTTGCTGCTGGTGCTTCCACTCGTTGTTTGTGTGTAGGTAAGTAGTCCTGGGGGGAAATGAGGTTGTTCATTTCAAGAAGATCTTTGTCTACGCACCAGGAAAAGGCTGATTTGACTGAAAATAGACAAAAGAGATAACATCAAATGACATGTCTGGTATATTCAAAGCAGTATAACATATTAGATCAAGTCATAAGATTGTTCCCATCTCACCTGTGAGGAGGCCGTGGTAATCATAAGCATCTCCCATCTCCTCTTTCATCCTCTCGTAGGCCTGGCTCTCTGTCGCTGCAGCCCGAGCTCTGCCCTGAATGATGTGACTCTCCAGCATGTCAGCCTCTTTTATACGCTGGCTGTATTCAGAATGAGCCTGAAGAAGAAGAAGAAGCATAATAATAATACAGATATATATTATTGTAATAGATCTTCTATTGCATTGTGACGTTTGCAGTATTAGTAACAGTGTTACCTGTTGAAGCTCCTCAACATATCTGTCATGGTAGCTGCTTCTTCCATTCTTAGTTTTGATGAGGTTGGACAAAGTGTCCTTCCCATTGATGTCTTTTGTGTACAAGTCCTTGAAAGTGTTCGCTAACACATGAGAAATGTCCTACAGGGAAGAGAACAGGTCATTTCTGCTTGATGCTTGGTGGAATTTAGTGCAACTAAGTACAAATATATTCTTAGCAACAGGTGTTCATACCTGGGACTTCTCTGATGCGGGTCTGTGACTGTTCACAGACGGATCAACCCGCGATGTTTCTCTGGTCTCTGGTTCTTCCAGCATGACACAGCAGCACGTAGCTATGTAGCATGTAGCATGTAGCTAACGTTAAAAGCGATGATAGTTAGCTTATTAACGTAATTAGCTTAAATATACGAGAACACGTTTATTAGCACGTAAAGCCAACGTCGAAACAGACATGTGGCGTCAGCAAGACGACTTGGTAACCTTCCAAAGATAACCTTAACAAATAAATTAGCTAGCTTAAACTGTGGCTAAAAAACAAAAAGTGTGTTTAGTTGAAGACTGCGCGAGCCTTTCCGCCATGTTTGTGTACAGGTGGTTGCCATAGCGACAGGCTGTTGCCATAGCGACAGGCTGTTGCCATGAAGGAAACCACAGAAAAATAAAGTTGTGCCGCAAAACAAACAAACATCAATACTTTTATTTTCTGCATTTTGACTAAACAAAGTACACAAGCTAAAAAAGTTTGAGAACAACTGGTTTAATTTTAACATTATTCACTAGTTATGTACTTATAATACCAAGTAGCTTAAAGCTATCAGGTAAATGTAGTGAAGTAAAAAGTACTTCATACTGAACCATATGAGCCATACTACCATGCAGCTGCAACTTGTTTATAAAAACAATCTCACCCACATGACACTGCTCTGTCATATGAGATGTGGAATTGTCTTGTGTGATTTATTTTTGCAAGAAGCAACCCAGAGACAACAACTGGCTGTACAAACAGGTGCAAGGTTGTTTCTGCAAATTGTGTCATGCAAAGCCTTGCAGAGCATTTTGTCTGTGGCCTTGTGCAAAAAGATTTGAAGCAATGCAGTTGAAATGCATTAAAGTCAATGTGTTTTGTTTTGGAGGCTGAGATTCCAAAGACACCCAACACACATTTCTTGACTGTGCTGATCAACTCATGCAGTTCTCACGTGGGATTCTCAAAGAGTCAATTGTTGAGCCTCACTTGGTAGCGCCTCGTGGTTTGCCAAATAGAAAGAAAAATCAGCTTTTTTTTTCACAAGACTTGTCCCAGCATGAGAGTTCGTAGAACAAAACAGGCTGAGACACTGAGACACAGAGCGTGATGTGTCTAAGCCCTCATTACATTATAACAATCAGCAGGACCTTGTGCGTCCAATGCACAAACACTATTAAACTACTACTTCAATGTATCCTACCATATTAGTGACACTAACAACAACACAAGTGGCTAGGAAGAGAGTGTTGTGTGTTCACAAGAGATGGGCTCGGCATGCATGATAACTAACCTGCTCATTTAACTTTGAATTGTTGCTTTTGCACATTTTTCTGTTTGAAGCAACATTGCTGAAATGTCTACTGAGGATTGAAGCTGTCATCAGTTGACCTCCGAGATAATGACGACTGGTGTGATGTTATGTGGAGTGATGATACTCCCGACATTAACTGAACAGTGTAAAAAGGTAGAGGGGAGAGGCAGGATCATACCTCAGACTATATAATGGCAGGTCAGGGCAACACCCTACATAAATCACGCCACTTACATAGGAGGTGCCAGAATGCTGCATAAAATCAAAGCACTGATTTAATGGATAGTAAAACGTCCATATAACATTGTCCTATCAAGGTTTACATTGTGCAAGTGTTTATTTTTAGTCTAAGCTGGTGGAATTCCATCCAAAGGTGTAGTTTCCGCTGGCAGCGAGCTGAATAAAAGTAATAAGAGCACAGTGGTGGACTTGTCAGACCGGTGTTACAGTGGGTGTGGACTGATGGCAGCATAAGAGTCTGCTGGGCTGGTATTAACTGCGCACTGTGTGAGTCGGCTCACAGAGGGACACAGGTTGGATCTTTCCCTACAGAGGACAAACAGACAATGTTGTGATAACACCTATAATAAAGCTGACACTACTCTGGAGCAGAAGAGGACTTTAGTCCGGCGCGTGGTGATTTATTTTGACTGCAATCAGAATGGAGTCAAATGGCATAGCTGCGAAACATGGTGAGTTGGTGACGCACAGATTTACTGTACTGCGTCGTTATGTTCTACTTCTAAGAGCACACCTGCTGAATTGTTTTCTGTGTGGAGTGGAAATGACCTAATGACCTAGTAAATAACCTAAATAAAATCATTTTGTGTGACATTATTTTATAGGTCTGTATCAAAGAGTAGCTTTGAGGGACTTCCTTTGCTTTTTTCTGTTTGCCAAATGTGGCACCTAATGTATGTTTTTGTGTATGAAATGCTGTTTTTTTATGGGTGAAAAGCTCAAGACAACTTTCCAACTATGTGGGACAACAAAGCTCGTCATGATCTTTAAAAAACAAAAGAAGAAAAATAACTATGACGGATTGTTTTTGTATATTTGTGCTTTGCTGCCCGGATGGGCGTCAGATAAATACCGGCTTCTGTTGACTGTGGCTTGTAGCTGTTCTTTACAGCAAATCTGTCACCCAGATATTTAGGGGGGGGGGGGGGGTTGTTGCCAGGATAATGCCACGTGTTACACCCCAGCAGAATACCATAACACATGGAACCAGGTGTCATATCTGACCGCAGCCAGAGTGTTTGCAAATGACTTGCACATATTTTTAAAGATAAGGGTGCAAGTATAGTAGATGTAGGCCTGAACGCACCACGGGGTGGCGCTGTTTCACATCTCAATAGTTCGTCGAGGATTCAACAGCATTATTAATTCATTATTAATAATAATAATAATAATAATAATAATAATAATAATAATAATAATAATGGTTTTGAATAATAATTGTTTGGAAACAGGTATGCAGCCGAGTGCATACCAAAAAGAAAAAGATATGTAAATTACGCATGCGCAACATCCATTTAAAAATAATGTAGCCTATAATGTCGTTTCCTTTCTTAAAGCAATGGAACATGAAGTGAAGATGAATTGAAGATTGTCAGTGTTTTCTAATGTTATAACTCACTGACATTAAGAAGTTTGAACACTAATAAGATTTAAAGAGTGAATGTAAGATTACATTACTATATAGATATCCCCCCCCCCCAAGCCTTTAAAGTCCCCAGCAGTGCACAGCTGGAATATAACAGCAAGTAGATGAGTTTAGACCCGCCCCGTGAGAGGGGAACTACGTGTCTGCTTCTCCTCCACACCGAGCACACATTAAACACTCACTGGATATTTCGTGTTATTACTGTAAAAAAAAAAAAAGTTGTTCCTCAATGTCTTGTTTACATAAACGTCCGAAAAGGACGAAATCCGAAGAACAGGCTTTCCAGGAGAAGGTGAAAAAAATTGCGCAGGAGAATGGAAAACGACTAGGTAAGTCCCCCAAAAGGTGCGAAATGTGTCCGAGCTTTACGCGCGGGGCGGAATGATGTTTTCACAACCTGGATTTTGGAAAAGCGTAATCTAAATCTGTGATCATATGTAATCTTGCAGGGTAACTTGTGTTTGTTTTGCTGGGAGGTAATACACAGTATGCATAGTGCAGTGAAGAGGCTTTATAAAAGCTTCCTCATTGCCTGCAGCGGTGAGTTTCTCTAGAGGAGGGGGGGGGGGGGCAAAACAGTGCAATGCAAAGTGTTATAAAGCTCTGCAGAGCAAATAATACACGACTACAGTCATTACAACTATTGTCTCTTATTCAGTAACTACCTGTTGCACCACCTTGTTTGTGTCGCTCAAACTTTTCATAATTTGGAGTTTTGGAGCATCTTGTTCCTCAAACCTATTTTATTACTGGGAAAAAAAAACAAAAAGGTGGTGTGTGAGAATGCTCCGGGGCATTTCACTGTAATTCTTGCCATCTTGCCCTAGCTTGCCTCACTTGCATTTGGAACTGATCACTTGAGCAACAAAGAAAAAGAAAAGAGGGAAACAGAAACTCATCTGATTCTGATAAACTCCCCTCAAGTGCGCAGTATGATTGTGTGTACATGTTAATGACAGGGAAGTATTTGTTGCGCTTCTCTCTCCATGCTGGTGGGTGACTTAAAAGACCTCTTCTTCACGGTGAAGTAGATAACATGATGAAGGTGATGACACACGAGCAGAAGCTGCTACTACACGCTGGGGGGAGTTAAGCCCCCGACAGCTAGCTGAGCAGAGGCGGTGTTGAAGCTCTCGAGCAGCTTTGCCCAGTCCTCCTCCCTGCCTGCAGAGAGGCTCATAAACAGCCTCTGTGAGTCTGTGCTGCATTCCTGGGGGGGGGGGGGATGTTATGTTGCGGTCCTGCCCACGACCCTGACACGTCCCAGCTGTAGTTGTTGTAGTAGTTATCCTCATATGCCCTGCTTATGATTCCACACAACTCCTTTGTATTATATTTAACATTCATTTTAAGCTGCCGTGATTCATAGAACTGTGTGCAAAGTCCAGTCGCACCCACACGCACTGACTAACACCAGCATTACCTCACATCTGCACAACATTGTCCTGTGAGCTTATTGTGGCTCCTGACCGATGTTACACACCCTTCCAAGAAAGCCTCGCTCAGCAGATGAGTTCACCTGAATGATAGGCCGCTGGCACCGGTCATCTGTTGTGAAATGCTATATGACACACTGCACTGTAAACTAAGTACACACAGATAATGTTAACGATTCACGATCAGCTGACGACACCCCGATGTCAGAGCCAAACGAAGGTTATAAAGGGACATGAAGTGTGTTCTTAAAGGGCCTGATTATAGACATTAAGGTCAATTTACTCCTGGAGTTGTAGCTTGTGAAGACAGTATAACAGTAGCTCTGTGTGACCTCTCGTCTCTCGTCTCTCCTGCAGGACTGGAGGGAGATGAAGATCTACAGTTCCTGCTGGTCGGCGGGGAACTGGTCAAGATTCGCTCAAAGTCCTGGAAGAAGAACCGCTTCTTCAAACTGCAGGAGGACTGCAAGACTTTGTGGCATGAGTCCCACAAAACATTCAGGCGAAACCAGACTTGTGAGTGTCATCTTGTACAAGCTCACATCCTTTTTTTTGTTTTGTTTACAAGATGCACAAAAAGGGAAGAAGACGACCTGCGCAAAAACATAGTTTTTCATGCATTAGTCAATTAATGATATGTCTTCTTTCAGACTAGACTTTGCCAGCCGATTGCCTTTTAGGGTCTTGCAAAATGATTGAAATGATATTGAAGCTACAATATATATCATATCATTCCTATCTATACTCTGAAGGGTTCTACAAATAATGTGTAATACAACAAAATAGTAATGCTGTAATGTAAGTAATCAACTGGGGAAGTTTAATGGTTAAATGTTTCTCCCCTAAAACCTTAAATCCTGGTTTCTTTATGAGCTGTACATCCGCCCGCTATTATTCTGTCAACAGAGTTCTCCTTTCAGATCTCAACAATAGCTCCCTGCGAACACAATCCCTCAAATCCCACGGGTCCTCCCAGAATATGTGAGGAGTGGAGAAATGGAAACGAGTCACACAGATACTGCAGTGTGGCTGGAGACAGACTGGAAAATACTAGTGTTGTTCCATGTGTGTGTGTGTGTGTGTGTGTGTGTGTGTGAGGGAGAGATTATTTCCCTCTGAGACCTGCTTCAGTCATCCACTGTCAGGGTGTGAATGTATGTATACGTCCTCTGATCTCCCTCACATCCCGGCGGCTGCTGCTTCCAGACTTGATAACCTCTGCCCCGAGCGCCTTGAACAAACACTGACAGACAGTGTGCCTTGTCCTCCTCGTAAAGACACAGTAGCTGCTCACACAGGGGTGATATCGGGCGAAGCGGTCGTGTGAACCGTCAGCCTTTTGTAACGTGACAAAATGAGCTTGGGCCTCGAGTTCGCAGGCTTGTTTACGGAACTAAGAATGCATGTTTGATGGCCTTCCTGTGGGCTTTAGCGAGCCACCATTACCAATCAGCTCTAAAGTGTTTTATCATTTCTGCTTGAGATTCATCTGCTGCTTTACTGACGCACAACTTGTTTCAGACGCATGTGGATGTAACGCTTGTAGATCTGTAGCTTTCACACACTAACCCTAACTCCCACACACACACACACACACACACACACACACACACACACAGGTTCACATGAGGTGGATGTCAGAGGCTTTGCACTCCACTGTAAATATGACACACACACATATCTAACGAGACACTTCCCTCATATTACTGTCAGTCTGATATTTGTCACAGAGATAAAAGGTGATTTATATTATTTGCACACACTATTCATGTGGTCATATCATATTCAGTGAGAAGGTGGTTATTGTTTTACATGCCATTATGTATAATCATTTCCCAACTCGACCCCAAGCTGAATATTAACCCGAGAACACACCATGCAGCGGTGAAGCGTGCGCTTCTCTACGGACGGGCGGCGTGTTCATGTGTTTCAACCGGGAACAAATTCTTTGTAATGTAGGTCAACATGTCACAGAAGTCACAGGACCTTGTTTACTGATTAGCCGTCGGTATTCTCTGACACCAACTTTGTGTTTGGCCGCTCTCATCCAAACGGCCGCTCCACAGCTCTGGTGTGTTCTCGCCGTAAGGTCACGTTTACACTCACACACTGGCCTGGCTAACTAAACCTGCCACCTCACTGGAAAACCCGCTCTTCACTTGCTAAACGCTGCTGGTCAAAGAGTTTTAGAAACAGCAGCATGCACTTTGCACTTGCACAATAATCTCATTGTGCACAATTTCCTCTGGTATTCAAGCAATGTTGGCGCGACACAGATGAAATGACTCTGGATGTTGCGGAGAGAAGGGATTCTCTGGAGATGATCCAAATGTACAACCTCAAACTCCAGTGTTGTGCTTTGCTTGGGATAATGTGCAAGCGCTGATTAAACAAGCGCTCCCCTTCTGGTGAGTGCCTCCAAGGTATTTTGTTCATCCAGCAGTCAGCTGAGAGTACACCACCAAGCCATGGGTGTGTTTCACCACACCGCCCCCTCACTGTTGTGTTTTTCTCCCCAAGTCGTCTGACCTTTAGATTCATCCGGCCCCTAGATAGTCTCTGATTGTCGCAGGAACAATGGCCGCTCTTCATTAAACTCTCCGGCCTCGGCATGTAAAGGGTGGAGACACTGTGATTGTAACCCAGCTTCAACATATGGCCTCTTGGCTAAGCCCGGTCTTTAGTGTTTTGTTGTAAGGGCGTTTGTTGCCATTTAGCGTGATTACATCATGCGTGGCCGTGCACGCTCTTCCGTAGATTAAGCTGCTCGACAAACAGAGCCGGCCTCCGACGTGTGCAGAGAGCTTCAGTGTGTGTGTGATGTAGTATTTGATGTGTTGCAAGTGTGTGAGACGAGGAGATCAAGGAAGGCCAGATTGCATCCAAACTGTTGTTTAAGTGCAGTTATCAAATCTCCATGGAATGTGTTTGGGTTTCCAAAGACTCTGAATGTTCAGCTGACAACAACAAGATGTCTGAGAAGCCATCTTGTCTCAGAGGGCTCTTAAACCGTTGCTCCTTTCAGTTTTTGGTAAACAAGATTCCGGCTCGACCCCGCTACCACCCCCTGGTCTCTGGATGTTATTCTTTATTTCTGCATGAGAGAAGAGATGTGTTATTAAGAACATAGTGGTGCATTTAGGAGCTAAAGACCAATATATTTCCCTCAGGTGCCTCAGGTTTGACACTTAAACAGAGCTGGAATGAGAGTAATTGTTTGTCTTAGATAGACGCTAACGCTGCTCGGTGCCTGCTGGATGTGCAAATATGGAACTGTTGTTCTGTTGTGAGTGAAGGCCGCAGAAGCGAGATACCACGAAGACACACAAGCTTTCCTGTAGATAAGATGTGGCGCTCTGCGTTGTGTCCCACTCGTCTGAGGGAGGTTGTGCTTCAACAGTGACTGCCAGCTCCTTTTAATATGGTTATATTAAAACAATCATTACCACTGCTAATGACCGAATGAGCAGCGCGCAACTTTCTTTCTCCGATTAACGGTTAAATTACAGCAAAATTATAAAATTGTCTGGATGTTTTGGCCAAATAAAGTACAAACAAGTTATTGTTGTAATATTGTTATTACATTTGGTGGACAGACAAAAAGAAAGTTTAGCATCAGCATGTTGAAGTAATGTTGAAGCTCTGAGTGCATTCTTGTAAACCTCTTCCTCTCTCCTAACAGTCTCCATCGATGACATTGAGTCAGTGCGCAGAGGCCGTCAGTCTGAGGGGCTCAACAAACACACCGACCCCAGTGCAGAAGAGCTGTGCTTCTCCATCATCTTCGTGGGCCGCAAGAAAAATCTCGACCTGATGGCGGGCAATGGGGACGAGGCGAAACAGTGGGTCGGCGGCCTGGACAAGCTCATCAGCAACATGCGCAGCCTCACCCGCCAGCAGAAGAGTGAGCAGTATCCTTCACAGAGTCTTTCTCTAATGTGTCTCCTGTTGTACTTTTTGCCGTCCTGGATTTGTTGTTATGTCGTGTTTGAATATAATCCTTACATCTAAATGCCAGTTGGATCCTCAACTGCATGCGGAAAGCAGACAAGAATGAGGACAACAAGATGACCCTGAAGGAGCTGAAGCACTTCCTGAGGCAGGTCAACGTTGAAGTGGACGACACTTACGCAGCGGAGATTTTCAAGGTGTGTCTCGATGAGACGTTGCATCCTGCAGATCAATATAGTATCCATTAAAAGTGTTTGTCACACTTAAAATCCGGCATATCTCATTGATCGTCTTGTGTCATAGAAATGTGACAAGTCCAATTCAGGCTCCCTGGAGGGCTCGGAGATCAAGCACTTCTACGACCTGCTGACGCACCGGGAGGAGATAGATGTGATTTATGGGAATTACGCTCAAACAGAGGGTCAGATGAGCGCCAGGGACCTGTTGAACTTCCTGTTGAATGAGCAGAGGGAGCAGGTGTCCATGGAGGACGCTCTCAAGCTGATTGACAAGTACGAGGTGGACGGAGCAGGTAGGGTTAAAGGTCACTACACAGTATGGAGAGACACAGCATCACATCCCCACATGTCGTATTCATCGTATCTGTCTGTCCACCAGCAAAGCAGAATAAGTGCCTGAGCATAGATGGCTTCCTGATGTACCTGCACCAGGAGGAGGGCTCCATCTTCAACCCGGCACACAAACAGGTGTATCAGGACATGCACCAGCCCCTCAACAATTACTACATCTCCTCGTCACACAACACATACCTGATGGAAGACCAGCTCAAAGGACCCAGCAGCACAGAAGCCTACATAAAGTAACTGCTTTTAACAACATACTGTACGTCACTGTAACTGTGGGGAGTTTTAACAGCTTTAAACCATTATGGACTGATTGTTAGGTAGTGGAATATTTTGCTCATGGGTTTTGTGCACATGATGCTTTACGCCCAGATAGTCCCAGGAACTAAACTTAGGAACTAAATCATGAGCTAAAAGGGATTCTGTGTGACGCTCAGGGTAAGTCCCTCAAGACTTATGTTTAATACTTAAGGAGAAAGCTTAAGGTGTTTAGTGCAACCAGCTACAGGTGAACTTACTGCAAACATTTCTGCGATGTATAAAAGGGCAGCAGTGAAGTGATCTCAGTGGCGTGCAGGTTTTCATGAAGGTGTTCCTCCCCTGCAGAGCACTGATGAAGAGCTGCCGCTGTGTGGAGCTGGACTGTTGGGACGGGGCTAACGGCGAGCCTGTCATTTACCACGGATACACACTCACGTCCAAAGTGCTCTTCAGAGACGTCATCAAAGCCATCAACGACTTCGCCTTCAAAGTACGTGACGCATTGAGGATTGCACTTAATTGCCATCTCTTGCTCGTCGTGCAGAGCTGATGATTGTTTCCTTTGTGTTCTCCAGACGTCTGACTACCCGGTGATCCTGTCCCTGGAGAACCACTGCAGCGTGGACCAACAGAAGCTCATGGCCCATCACTTGGTCTCCATCCTGGGTGAGGCTTTGGTCACAAAGCCTCTGGGCAACACCATGCCCACCAGCTTCCCCTCACCTGAGGTGTGTTGATCTCAGCTCCCTGATTCCTTTTATAACATTGCACAATCGATAGAGCCCTGAGTCAACACCAAAGGAACGGTTAGATTTGTCTGGGAAAAGGAAGCTGATGAGATCGTCCTCGTTATGTGAGCTCCAAATGAAACAAAATCAGAACAGCATCAATCTGCAGCCTCCGCTCCTCCTCCACGTGTTGAGTTTTTGCATTTTATCATCAGCGTGTGAGAGAACACATGTCGCAGCCAGATGGAGTTTCGTCCACCAGGATGTATGTAGTGTTTGTTTAGGTGTATATGTAGATAACTTAACATTATGTTAATGTTATTATTGTTGGTCGTCTATTCCCCCGTATGTTTCTTCCTTTAGACATGATTAGATCTTTGATAATAAGCTTCTGTGACTCCCAGATGTCCTGAAAGAAGTCCTCAGTACTAGAAGAGACACAAAGAGAGATAGGGAAATATTAACTCATCTTTCAGTGACATTCCCATCCCCCGCTCACATGTTGCAACCATGGGAGAATGCCTGTGGCGTCGTCAGCCTCAAAGGAAGTTATAATTATGCATTCCAAAACCTTTTCCTGTCTTTCATTGGCTGCTGAGAGGGCGTGACCAGCAGTCAACAATAACACATTTCATTGTGAAGTAAGAATATGCTTCATTCAGCGGTACACGTGGGACGTTACGTTTGTACGACAACACATACGAACACGTCGTGTCTGTTTCTGTGCAGGAGCTGAGGGGCAAGTTCCTCATCAAGGGAAAGAGGTTGAACAAACTGGACGCCGCCCTCAACAATAACAGCACCATAGAAGAAGACACTGTGTCCGAGGAGGATGAGGCTGCAGATTGTAAGGAGAACGGACAAAAATCCAAATCAAAGGTTTGTCAAATGTTTGTTGCTCATTTGTAATACATGTTCAATACATATGTACTTTCTTCTTTTGTTTTGTAATTATTATTTGTATTTTTTTTATATATATCAAATATTTTTGGTCAAATGACTTCTCGGCTGTATAAAATAAACACAAAATAAATGTGCATTCTTCAACAACCGTCCCGTCTCCTTTTTAGAAATCAAAAATCAAACTTGCCAAAGCGCTCTCAGACATCGTCGTGTTCTGCAAGAGTGTCCACTTTAACGGCTTTGAACACGCCAAGGACAACCTGGCCTTCTACGAGATGTCGTCCTTCAAGGAGAACAAAGCTCTCAACCTGGCTGACAGTTCAGGTACGACGTCGCATCACCTCACTTCCAGCTGATGACTTCTCATGAGCAGAGCATTAAAACGCTGTTTTTAATGTGTTCTCGCAGCGACCGCTTACATGCATCACAACACGGACAAACTCAGTAGGATCTACCCTGCGGGCTCCAGAACCGACTCCTCAAACTATAACCCGGTACCCATGTGGAACGTTGGCTGCCAGATAGGTACACGCCGTTACCATGTGCAGAAATCCAGCCGTCTGTACGCTAATTGTTTGATTAAAAGTAAGGATTTCTCTTTCTGATTTGGTTTTCAGTGGCGTTGAACTTCCAGACTCCCTCCAAGGAGATGCACATCAACCAGGGGCGGTTTCTGCCAAACGCTGCGTGTGGCTACTTCCTGAAACCTGAGTTTCAGAGAAGCCTGACGTCTCAGTTTGATCCCGGCACGCTTTCCAACGGGCCGTGGCTCAAGAGGAAGACCTTCCATGTGATGGTGAGAGTCAAGGTTTTGTCATTTCTGGTATATTCATATTTGTATTGTTACATTTTTGCATTTCATATCCCGATACAAAAGGTGATCTCAGCTCAGCAGTTACCTAAAATCAACAAAGACAAACACAATTCCATCGTCGACCCTCTGGTCAGAGTGGAGATCTACGGCGTCCCAGCAGACAACGCCAGCAAGGAGACGCACTACATTGAAAACAACGGTGAGCACATCACACACACACACACACACACACACACACACACACACACACACACACACACACACACACACACACACACACACACACACACACACACACTGAATTGTTCCATGCTTTTACTTTACAAGAACAAATGTCATACGCCTTGGGAGAAAAGAATGACGTACATGTGAGCGACTTGCACCAGCTGAACACTAATTCATCCTCGCAGGGTTCAACCCAATGTGGAATGAGCGCTTTGAGTTTCACATCAACGTCCCGGAGCTGGCCATGCTGCGGTTTGTGGTGGAGGACTATGACTCAACGTCCCAGAATGATCTCGTCGGGCAGTACTGTCTACCGATCACCAGTGTACAGAGCGGTAAGAGAGTCTGGAGAAAGCACAATTCCTCTGGCCCAGAATGTAGAATATAAATAGTGAAGATATTAAGCTCGGGGTGATGAATGAATGATCAGTCAGGAGTAACTACAGGGACTGAAATGTGAAGGTGTGAAGACACAAAGAGTTGTGCAGTTGGTAAGACAGTAAGTGTTAGTGTGACAGCAGTTGCAGACAGCATCATGTGAGTCATATGTTGTTGTGTTCCTCACGAAGAATCAAGTGGTATTTGCTGACAAAGCGTAAACTCACTTCCCTTTTGTTCCAGGATATCGCCACGTCCCCCTGCTCACCAAGAGAGGCGACGTCATCTGCTCCGCCGGAGTGTTTGTGCATCTCATGCTCGTGGACGACCAGTAGGCTCGCGTTTGGAAGAAAGAAAACATCATGCCAGCGACAGCATTTTTGGAAACTCTATAGGAATTTGTCCAGTTTTAAAGCTAAATAATAATAATAATTTAACTCTGATTCAATATTTAATGGGGGGGGGGAAACATTTAGCATCTGCCAAAGCGCAGATGCTGACTCATCGTTGTCTGCCTAACACTTTCCTGTCGTGGTTTAATTTTAGCTTTTGTTTTTTTTGTTTTTTAAAGAAGTGTGGTTGAGAGCTCCAAAAAACGAAAGAGTGAATGTGAATGAAAGAGCAGTGTGGTAAATGATTTAAAGAAAGTCATTAAACTATATTTTCCATGTTGGGGAGAAGTACAATAATTAGAGGAATAAGTTGTGAATTCCAGAGTATTTAAACATTTTTATAGATTTCTTGCTCTGGCTTTGTATTTCCCTTCAGGATCGAACAGTTCATGCTCATGGAGACGAATGCATTTGTCGAGAAGCACAAGCACAAGAAGCACTTCCGCCTTGATTTATGTTGGTCATCATTTGTTCGTCGTGTTGTTCTGCAGAGGTGACTGCTCCACAACGTTTGTTAATGTTTTCATTTTTTTAAACAGACCTACAACTTCTGTGAGACTATCGATATGAGAATATCAAGATATTAACTATCATACATTAATCTGCTCTAAACGTATTGAACGAGTGTTTCATGTTCATATTTCAGATGATACTTGTCTTGTCACTTATCTGCATTTGCACTAGCTCTCAAATAAAACAAGCAGATTCCCTGATTGAAGGTTTCGTGTGTTTATTCATTATTTAATAATTGATTCAGCCAATGACAATAATATCGAAAAAACTCGATCATGGTAAAATCAGCATAAAACAGTGTAAAATATAGATAAATACAAAGCATAACAGTTGAGAACAATCTTAATTTAAAGTCTAAATCATGTCCTTGAATTTTCTTTTTAAATCACGACAATGTTAACAAGCATTTAAAATAGTGTTTGATGGTTAAAGATATTATCAGAAAGCAATAAAAGACAGTATTCAGGTGAAATGATGATGTTTCCATGTTATCCAACATAATACATGTTTTTCAGAAAAGTCCTGCTTTTTTCTTCAAGTCACTCTGCCTCCACTTCGGCAGGCGCTTGAAGTCTGGACGAGTTGATCCGAGCAGGTTCTCAAAGTCCACATCAGACAAGTAATCCTGACATGAGAGCGCAGAGGACACACAACAGTTAGGTTGACCTCTGCTGTCCACACTGTGTTACTACATCACGAAACATCCCACTCAATCATCTTCACAGCCAAGGAATGCCCTTTGGACAGATTGTCTTTGTCTTTGTAGTCATTTAATTCCTTATCGTAGTTATTTTGTTCCTTATTGTATTTATTTTGTTCCTTATTGTAGTTATTTTGCTCCTTGTTGTAGTTATTCTGTTCCTTATTGTAGTTATTTGTTCCTTATTGTAGTTATTTTGTTCCTTGTTGTAGTTATTCTGTTCCTTATTGTAGTTATTTGTTCCTTGTTGTAGTTATTTTGTTCCTTATTGTAGTTATTTTGTTCCTTGTTGTAGTTATTCTGTTCCTTATTGTAGTTATTTGTTCCTTGTTGTAGTTATTTTGTTCCTTATTGTATTTATTTTGTTCCTTGTTGTAGTTATTTTGTTCCTTATTGTAGTTATTTGTTCCTTGTTGTAGTTATTTTGTTCCTTATTGTATTTATTTTGTTCCTTATTGTAGTTATTTGTTCCTTATTGTAGTTATTTTGTATTGTAGTTATTTTGTTCCTTGTTGTAGTTATTTTGTTCCTTATTGTAGTTATTTTGTTCCTTATTGTAGTTATTTTGTTACTTATTGTAGTTATTTTGTTCTTTATTGTATTTATTTTTGTAACTTATTGTAGTTATTTTGTTCCTTATTGTAGTTATTTTGTTATTTATTGTAGTTATTTTGTGCGGTTAAGCTAACTATTTTGTTCCTTATTGTAGTTATTTTGTTCCTTGTTGTAGTTATTTTGTTCCTTGTTGTAGTTATTTTGTTCCTTATTGTAGTTATTTTGTTCCTTATTGTAGTTATTTTGTGCGGTTAAGCTAACTATTTTGTTCCTTATTGTAGTTATTTTGTTCCTTGTTGTAGTTATTTTGTTCCTTATTGTAGTTATTTTGTTCCTATTTGGTTATTTTGAGTCTCTTTGTGATTGTTTTCCGTCATTTTGCGTCTATTAGAAGTTATTTTGAGTCTCTTGGTAGTATTTTTTGTCTCTTTGTGGGTGTTTTCCATCTCCTTTTAGCAATTTTGCGTCTGTTTTTAAAAAGAATGAATAGGGAACCGTATAGAAATTGTGAGCTGCAGGTTTGTATTTATTTAAAGCAGAGCTGTTCTGCTGTAGAGCGGATTAAATAGTTTTACTAATCATGTGTTTGTGCTTTATTGTATTTCAGTGAAATGTTAGTGTAGCTGTAGTGTGCTGTATAACTGTAATACTGAATGAAGAAAAAGAACGCAACAAATATTGGATTTCATTTGGCTGATTTTTAAAAGACTAATCAGGATCAATAGTAAAAGAAAAACTCGATCAGACCATCCCCACTTTTAACTGACTTCCCCACACTTCCCTGAGCCCTTCACACAATCAACAACACATGATGATGCATCCATAATTCTGCACCCACCTCTCTCAGGCCGGGGTCCACTTCCTGCGGCAGCTCACCGGGGGTCTTATTGATGAGGAGCTCCGGGTTCAGATACATCCCGGAGCCTCCAGCAGAGGGGGACACAGTGCCACCAGCTGGGGAGGATGGAGTGAAGCTCGAGGAGGGGGACAGGGTCATGGACGCAGAGGGCTGGGCTCTCTGGATGGACGGGCTGGTGGGGGTAGAGGGTCTGGGGGACAGATCTCCTCCGTGCAACCTGTAGACTGGAGGGGAGCTTGTGGGGCCACCTGGGGCCCTATAACTCCCCCCACTTGGACTCTTATTGAGATTAGCGTTGTTCAGATCCTGCAAACGAAGCACATGGCCGAGTGAAATCATATTTCTAGTGTATTTCTTACATGACATATGAGAGAAGTATTCACAGATTAGTGACAGTGTTATTTAACACATTAGTCATTATTAGTGCATTTAGTCCATCAATGGAAGGATTAGTGTTCATCAATCACTTACAACAGTGATCTGTGAAAGAGACGCTGGATCACTCAGCTTTTTTTTCATCTCCTCATAGGAGTTTCCTCCCTGTTGAGAAGATCAAGTGAGCCAAGATTGAAAATTAGTGAGCATGCAGAGTTCGTCTTCATCTTCAACAATCCACGAAATCATCCACACGTATGTTCTTTCTAGTTTTCAAAATGATTTGTATCTTCAGGTCTCTTTTCAATCATCTGTGTTAAAGTAATACACTATAATGTCATCATAGAATACGGCGACCGGTGATATGTAATTGTTTAATCACGCAAACCACAAACTCACGCTCCACTTATGAGGATCCCATGCGTTGAACCAGCCGGTGAACGTGGGGGGTTCGTATCCCTGTTTGACACAGATGATGGGTGTGTCGGGGTCGCGGCCCGCAGGGTGGGTCCTCAGGTATTCCTGCGCACTGTTCCACGCCTCCTTGGTCTCGTACTGGTTGGCTGAGTTTCCAACCCACAAGAAAATCTGAGGGCATTTGGAGAAAGAATATAAAGAGTGATGCACCCCCCCTGAGCACTGTGAACTACGTGTCTTTAATAAAGTGCTTTAGTTTTTCTCTGCAGATTGATGGAGACTGAAATGTATTCGGTTCCATTCTTATTATGTTTTATTTTCTGTATCACTGTGTTGGTCCAGTGGTTAAGGACTTTGCCCTGCGACCTGGAGACGTAGGTTCGAATCCCAGATCCGACAACTTGAGGTAAGTCACACAAGCGAGTGTGTGTTGAATGTATGAATGTGTATTGTATCACAAATCAAATCAAAACATGTGTACTCAAAACTAAACCCGGGTGTTCTCACTAAATGGTATCGAAACAAAAGTTCACAAAAACCGTCCGTTCGCGTCGATTTCAACTTGCGAATTTCAACTTGCGAATTTCAACAATCAACAGAACCAGGAGGAATCAATAACCAAAGTAAGTCTGTGCGGTTAAGCTAACTTAACAAGTTAGCATGACAGGCACTTTTGTTATCACTTTATAGGCGTTACAAAGTACAAATATTACAACTTCACAGGTCACTGGTTGACTTGGGCCATACTGGCTTCTCTACAGCGAGAAGAGTTTCTTCGTGCTGCTGCTCTCAGCCTGGGTCACCGCCGCCCCTCACCTCCTCCCAGGTGTCCAGCAGCATCACGTCCTCCTCGTCCAAGTCGCTCTGCGCGAAGTCGTCCACCTCTGTCATCCTGAACTGACCAATCTGATTGGAGCATTCAAAGAGCCTCGGACTGTGAGGAGGCTCCTCCCTCTGCAGCCTGAAACAACACAGAGCTCAGACTGTCATTACAACTGTATAATCTGCTGTGTGTGGTGTGTGTGTGTGTGTGTGTGTGTGTGCACGCATTATATTTCAGATGACATTGGGCATATTCCACTGACCTCGATTTAAAACTAATCCACGCAGATTTAAATGTAATCTTATTAATGTCTCAAAATTGGAGTCTTTTTGGACGAGTTTTGGAATCCTTGTTCATGACATGTTGTTATTGTTATTTCTTGCTTTATATACTATAATATATATTAAAAAGGAAACATGTAGAGAACAACAAGGCCTGGTTGAATGATTACAGTTGTTAATCTCTGAAGTATTAGTAAGCAAGACACCCAACCAGAGTCCAATTTCATTGAAAGTGCAATAATATCACCAAATTCAAAGGTGTGATGCTGCTGCTGTCCGTGCTTACCTCTTGTCACTAGCATAGGGAGCCTTTCCTCCCACAGCTACCCAGAATTCAGCTGGCTCCTGGCCCTCCATCACCACCTGCTTGTCCTGCTTGGACAGCACATCAGACATCGCTCTCCCCATCACCCTCTCATCCCCGCTGCAGCCCTGGAGACAGACAGAAGCAGACATCAAACAAACTCAGACTCATTTCCCTGAGAGGCTTGTGAAGCTTGTTATAGTGTTCCATAACGAAGCGCGTACCTTTCCATACCACAGGAAGCACATATGGTCGGTCTTCAGCAGGAAAACATCGTTGGTGTTGAGAGACGAGGCCCTCGCCGGCACTTCGGTGGCCTTGGTGTTCATCTCATTGGTGCCTCTCACCTGGAAGAGCCTGGCACCTCCGTCAGGGTTGACCACACCAGGTCGGCCTGTACCACCCTACACACACACACACACACACACACACACACATATACATAAAATACATGCAGAGATGTAGGATGCACAATGTAGGATTCATGTCTTTTTTTATGTTTGGAGCACTTTCCCCTTGAGAAATAAAACATTTTTATATCACATTGCAATAACAATTCTTCCAGCCTTCTTCTACTATTTGCAATCCATCAAAACATAAATCTTCAGTATAAAACAATCGCACCTCAAAGATGACGAGTTTGCCTTTGAAAATAGCAAGGAAATGGCGAGGCTCCTTTCCCATGATGACTCTGACCTGGACCGGGGCTCCATTGTACTTGTTATCAATATTGACAGCTTGGAAGGCGCTGGCTGTAATCTCATCTGTAGTGGCATGACGGCCCTGGTGCAAGAAACGTCAACTCGAGTTAATACAGACTAGCTGCTAGAAAGCAAACAAGTGAAATATGTCTGCTGTGACAGTACTGACCTGCCACATGTAGAGTATGTACTGCTGCTGGTTTGACATTTGATATGTGTACAGCACCAAGTAGCAGTCTCCTCCGTAAAACTGTCCATATGTACTTGGATTTACTTCGGCCAGCTCCACGTTCTCAATACGCCACACCTGAGCGAGACATAAAGAATGAACAGGAACATTTCAGCGTATTCCCTCTCATGACATCACTTACAGATGCTGTCACTGGAGAATGTTGTTGTGTGTTTTGGCATCAACTTTCTGCATTTTCTCGCCACCTTAACATCTCCAGAGGCGTCATCCACCATGCGCTGCTGTGCCGCCAGCTCGGGACGCGCGTGGAGCTCCATCACGTCAAACTTCACTTGGTCTACCTTTGCTGTACGGAGACCCAATGTGTTCAGCATCAAACCATTGATAACTCAAATACCTTTTCCCTTTTTAATCATGTAGATTATGTCAAGAAGTAAAAAAAAGGATCTACAATAAGCTCTTATTGTGAAAGGAAGCAGGATACGTATGATATGTATACGTTTACCTATCTTTCCCACGCTGTAGGTGGAACCGAGACCTTGAGTTTGCCCTTTATCTCTCCAGGATGTGAACAAGTGCTTGAACATTGCTGACTCTCCTCCTTCTGTCATCACGTTCACGCTGGTGCTGGGTGGGTAGTTCTTGGCTTTGATGTAGCCCTGGTAGAAACAGTGATAAAGTATTACCATTTATCTCGATGCTGGTGAAACAAAAGAACCGTGATATTATTTATTCTAAAGATCTAAATAGAGGAAAGGAAAGGGAGAGTTTGTAGAGTAAGTATTGCTCTGGCTTTAGTAAACTCACCACCGCCCTGTTGAGAGCTTCTCGCCGCTCTTCCTTGGAGGCCTGTTTGCCTTTCCACACCATCACACTCGAGCCTCTCTGGTCCGCGATGTAACAGTCCTGACAGTGAGAGATAAAGGAACAATGAGACGAGTCCTGTGTTCTCTCAGTCTCTAAGGAACATGTTTGAAGGATGAAAGAGAATTACAGAGGAGTGCAGCAGGTCTTGCGTCAGGGGCTGTGTGGCCACTTCTTGAATCACCAGGTTCCCGCTATTTTCAAAGACGCTGTGGAGAGAAAAACGAGGAAGAACAGAGTCGGATTGTATTCAATATTTTCCAACATGTTGCAGCGACGATCCAACAGATCAAGGAACTTACTGGTAGAGTCTGACATTGGTGTTCTGCACCTGGTCAGGTTTGTCATCAGGAATGGCGTCCTTCAGCTGCCCAGTTCTCTGGCCCAGCACCGCCATCATCACCTTCATGAGCTCAGGGGAGTCCCGCTCATCTCCGCCCTCC
This sequence comes from Cottoperca gobio, assembly GCF_900634415.1. Classification (NCBI taxonomy): domain Eukaryota; kingdom Metazoa; phylum Chordata; class Actinopteri; order Perciformes; family Bovichtidae; genus Cottoperca; species Cottoperca gobio. The sequence continues at coordinate 2,686,219 of NC_041374.1, read as the reverse complement.
ACCAGACCAATCTGAGCCCGGCCTCCTCTCTCCCTATCCCGGATGTCCTGAGCCAACAAGACTGCCTGCAAACAAAGTATTTAGAATTAATAGTTTTTTGCATTAGGTAAATACTCTCGTCTCTCGTGTGTCATTTTGCAGTAACTAAGTGTGAACGTTACGTTACCTTGAGCTTCTCTCTCCTGTTGCTCTGGGGGCCGTTCCACTGCACTATGGCTTTCCCCATATCCAGCAGGAATATATCTCCATTGTTAAAGCTGCTCCATGACACGTCCACCTGCCACACACGCACACACACTTTAACATGATGGAGAGTCCTCCACCTTTATTCAAATGGCAAGTACATGCAGTCATAAAAACAATTTAAAAAAAACAGTCCATAAGAAATGTTAGCATAGGAACAGTAATTAAATACCACAGTCACACCACTCCTCAGGCAATTAACACCCACTTTGACAGCTATGGCAACAAGCACGCCATCATTAGTTTAAGAGGGAGAGCCAACACCCCTTGTAGTGCGGCTGTGTGACGCCTGTGGTATCTCCAGTGGGAGGGCAGACAGCATTAATCCCAGTCATAGCCTTTAACCTTCTGCTGTGCATACCTCTCTCGCCGTGACATGCTTCCTCCCTTTGACGTGCAGCAGCCGCAGGACGTTGTAGACGTTTGTGTCAACATGGTGGAAACCTGAAGCAACTCCACCCTTTTTGTAGCTGTGGAGAGATCAGCGAGCGCACATTACCAAAGTGCAAGTGTCATAAAATGCACATACACACACACACGAAGCAGGGATTATTGCAAAAGCGCCTGAGTGCATGTTGTGTTTTTATTCATTTTGACATGTAACCTCAATATTACATAAGCATGAAGCAAACGAAAAGTCAGAGGTTAATAAGCTGGGCGAGAGGAAAACTGTGGGGTTTATTTTGTGTCATAATGATTTCATGCAGAGGGATTAGTGAAGTAAACCATGTCTCAGGAAGATTATAATAAATTCACATTCCTCCTCTTTCACTCACATGAGGCCATTTTTGAAGTAGCTCCTGAATCGCGGTGACTCGTTACCCTGCACCTCCCTGTGCTGGACCGGACTCCCACCCAGGTGCTCGTCAAGCTGGGTGACGTAGATGGCTGCTGCACCTTGCTCATCCTGAGAGGAGGAGGTGCCGATCCAGTAGTGGATGTCAGCGGACTGGCCCGAGCCCTTGCTCTGACTTATCTGGTAAAACACACAGAAGGACACACAGATCTCACACATGCACACACACACACACACCGTTAAATCACATGTCTTCGTTAAAGCGCAGTTTTGTACTCACATAAAGAACAATGTAACAATCGCCCTCAAAGAAGTTCCCAAAGCCTTGAGCTGGAACAGGCTCCATCTGCATGTTCTGAATAATAACCAAAGAAACACAAATAAGACCGGTAATATTCTCATGCTATAATAATAATAGGATGTTTGCTCAAGGGCTGACTTACATTGATGGTCCATATCTGCAGGCCTGGCTTTTTGCTGACTTTTTTAAACGTGTCTTGGTTGTCATCGTTCATCATTCTGCTGAACTGAAACAAACACACATGTAAAGCAGGAAACAGGAAGAAATGACGTTGTTTTTAACTGTTTATCTGTGTAAAGAAATGTAAATATGTGCAGGTGATATATGCATACATGAGCAAACGTTATACAGAAACTTTAAATATATGTTCGAACTATTAGGATTTATGGTCAGTGGTGGAATTTGACTTAACTCAACTTAAGCGCAGTTTTAAGGTACTTGAGTATTTCCATTTTAAGCTACTTAAGACTTCTATTTCACTACTTTTCATGTAAGCATTGTACATAGAACTGCACTATTATGACTTGACAGCTATTACTTTACATACAACACGTATGATGATCTTAAAATGTGTTAAAACAAAACAACATTTAAAGTAGTTACAATGAGTTCTGCCTCAACCAACGATAACAAAACATCCTTTTAATAATCAAATGATATGATACATTAAAATAACCATCACAAGGGCCCTATTTCTGCATTTATTTTACATATTAAATGCATATTCAATTGCAATTGCAATCCTCCTCCTCCTCATGGCTCATCCTGCAAGCTCCCTATCTTTTCACTGGAAACAGATGTCTCTAAAGTGACGAGTGAATCGTTTGAAAAGATTGCATCTCTGACAGCGAAACACCTCTAATCCCCCTAATGAGTGTCTGCTTGGCGCCATAGCAACATACAAGTTGTGCAATCAGCTGAGCCTCTCGACTCAGATATCACAAACAACGGTGCAGATAAGCAAACACACTGTATCACCAGCTGAGCTCAGGATGTGGGCTCGGTGGTGACATGCTGTATGGAAACAGGCTCTATGGGATGCTACATATCATGAATACAAATACAGGATCCATACATGATGTGATTTGCAAATAGCCGGGGAGGGGGGGGGAGGGGGGGGGAGCTGTGGTTGCAGTTATTCTCCAGAGAAATAACGCAGCTATAATTCATCGGCTCACACGTGCAGTCTAATCTTTGCTCCAGGTGGAGAGAAGAAAGTGCCTGACCGGGTGATTGATGGAGCGGGTGGTGTAAGGGGAGGTGAGACCGATCAGTTGTACTCCAGGATGTTAACCACACCCGTTATTAATATTATCAAGGCTCAGGAATTCACTTATCAGATAAAAAGAGGTGACGCACAGAGCAAACAGAAAAAAGGGTTGAGATTTAAATAACTTGACAGGGTTTGGCCTAAAGTTGCAAAATCCTACAACTCAAATATCTTATGCATAGGCCATTATTAATATTACATTATATATAGAGAGAGTTGTATTTATATAAGGAGCTTTAATTTGACAATTATTACTTTATTTTAAAAACTGGTCTGCTGGTCATACCAGACCAAGTGAGTGTACTAAATTGAGTTGAATTATGTTTTATTACTTATACATTTTAATTTGTAAGAGGAAGATTGGGTTATTTTTTCATTTAAAAGTGACATAATCTAAATTAAAAAGACAGCTTGAAGCTACCCAACTCTGTGCTTTGCATACAGACATCCTTGCTTTTAATTTGTTTAACATACACGTAGCATGTGCTGTCATAAAGTTCTGTTATTTATCAAAAGAGATTTTTAATCTCAATGAGAAATATCCTGGTAAAGGCCCTGTCACACATATCCGTATGACAGAAACGTATATATGCATACGCAAATTTGTCAGAGTCCAAATACATCCAACCTTTCATCGGCTCGGATCGGAGAAGTGAACGTATACAGATACGCATGTCTAACCTATTGATAGCGCATCACTTACTTATACAAAATGTATCAGACGAATACCCAACGAATGCATAACGTATACAAAAATATGGCGTATACAAAATATTGGCAACACGCTGGTGTACGTTGATATAAGGTATAATTAGTATTTGTTAAGAGCTCACTGTGTTACGCTGGGGTGCGTTGTTGAACGCTGATGTTTTGAGCATGTTCAAAATTACCGGGCGTACCCGACGTGTGCTTCATAAGTTATGCAGATGTTACGTTAGACGAACGTGAATACGGAATACCTACGTAAATATAGTACGTGAATATAGTACGTGAATATTTACCTACGTAAATACCTACGTGAATACGTTAGCGGTACGTTAGATATAGGCTACGTCGGCTGACGGTGAACCCTACAGCCAATGTATTGATAACGAGTGGATACCCTATTCCTACCCGATGTTAAGAGGATGCCTGACGACGGAGTAACTTATTAAACGTGTTTCTACAGTACAGCTAGCGTTCAGCATGTTAGCCGTTCTCCAGCATCAGCATGACGTGAACCAGACGGCACTTTTCCAGCTCCGTTGTCCAGACGCTCTGATACGTTTTGTATAAGTAAGTAAGTGATACGCTATCAATGTTTGACATGCGTATAATAATTTGTTATGTATTCGTTATGTATACGTCAGCTACAACACCGCTGTGGAAAAGTTGGACGTATTTGGACTCTGACACATTTTGAGCTACTTTTCATATACATGTTTCAGCCATACGGAGCTGTGTGACACGGCCGTGTGTCTGGCGTGTTCGGCGTATCGTCTGCGTCCTTCAAACGATCACAACTTACCCTTAATTTATATCAACGTATTGCTGATATTTCGTATGCGCCGGCATACGTTTCTGTCATACGGATATGTGTGACAGGGCCTTTAAATAAAGGTTATAAATAAATAAATAATAATTTCACATTCATCGTTATTCACCGGCCCAAACATCTATTGACAATTTCCTTTTGTTATCTGGACAAAGGAGAGGCCACACCCAACACATCAATGTCTCTAAAATAACATTTCCCTCAGTATGCGTATAATATTTCATATTTAAAGCAAACATACTTACATTTTTATTTACTGATTTATTTGTTTATATTTACTGAATTTTAGTATTTAGTTTATTATATAAATTGTATTAATTAGATTTCCTATATATAAACTTTGACACATCTCGGTGGAAAAGACTTCCTTAACTGATTAATTTGAATGAATTGGTTAATTACTTGACTTTATTGCCAGTTGTACATGATTTTGTTTTGGAAACTCCCTGTTGTGAGCAGCCATTGTGCTTGGCAATGTGATCCCTTCTGAAAAGATCAATTGAAGACCAGTGTCCATTACTGTGACAGGAAAAACTGGTTCCTCTTCTATAAACCTGCCGTGTCCATTCACTCAACGCAAACAATGAGCTTTGTTAAATGCTCTAAATGCGCTCGCCTTCTTCATCATGTAGGTTTAAAAAAGTCTGTTTTAAACGTATTTCTTTAAACAAATGCTCCAATAAAAAACGTGTCATTTGCAAACTGCAGTGATTCAGATAAAAGAAGGCGGTAGAGAGATGTTAAAGAAGAACACAGTGAAGTAAGTCACCAAAATAAAGGTATCTTACCTTGTGTTGTGTCTGGCGGAGTGAAGGCCTCGCTGTCCCCTGTGAGGTGTGGAGGTAGATTAGTCTTTATTCTATAAAGTATCGCTGGCTTTCCCTCCTGTGTGTGTGTGAGAGCTGGAGTGTGTGTACCAGGGAGGGCTGGCTGTATTTATCTCCACACCCAGGTTTGAACACACCTGCAATTTCCTGCCTCAATATTTACAGTACAACAATTTAAATACGCCTCTCCCCACACCGTGCCCCCTCTGAACAAGGTGTTTTAAAGAGGAGAGTCTGCATTGTTTTAAGGATGAACGAATGAAACGTCACAACGAGTCAAGACGCTTGAGAACATCGTCTACATAATGAATTGGGATGGACTCAAGCCTCACTCCGGGTCCTGATTGTGCGTCAAGTAGTTGTGTTTGTGTTCGCATGAGCACTCAGCAGCACAGCGGGCATCACAGGGGCCACTTGACACCAATTATTCATTTCACAACTGTTACAACTAGCAGATGGGGGAATTGGACTCAAGCATCCCTGAGCGGTATTGGAAAGGAATCAGAGCGTTCTGTGGCTGAGTCTCTCTTCCTGCGCCTCCTCGCTCAGACACTCGAGGAGGAACGCTTGACATTATTGAAGGTTTACAGCTCTGGGCTCTGATCTCCCAGCAGAGGAGGTATTGGCAGCTTGTGTTTTAAATTCACTTGCTCAATGTGGAGGTGTATTAACACGCTGTGTCCAAAGTGATTAGACAACAAGAGTCTCTGGATGTTAATCCGTAGTCTTTGTATATAAAGATACAAGAGAAATGAATGGAGTTGCTCTTACAGCTCAGGATAACCTTGAAACCAATAGAGACTCCGTTGTTTCTCTACCAAAAGCATCAAACCCGTCTTCTGCTGTCGCCCCATGTCCAAACTGTGAATCTGTAAACTTCTGTTGCAGTGAGCGCATGAATCATAGATGATTCTCCCTGCTGGTGTGTTCTGTTCACATCTCGTCTTATAGAGTTTTACACATTCCCCGACAGGGAATCTACAAAACCAAGCAGATTGTTACGTAACTCACCTGGTTTCCTTGTTAACCAGCAGCTTCAAGACAACAGGCTAAAGACTTTCTTACCTTTGACCACGGCTTTTTAGATTCAGTCTTGGGCTCCATTATGAAAATATAATCATTTCAACAACGTGGTGAACTTCATTGCCCACTATATCTGAGGGACAAGAGGAATAATAAGAGCGAAAAACCCTCCACAAGAGTTCTGCAGGCTTGAACAATAGGCTCTGCAATGCCTAATCCACTGCTGTGGTAAAAGTAGCTGCTACGTAAGCGGAAGCTAAAAGTTCACATGAAGCTCAGCTCCTCTTGGTTGCACATTAACCAGTTCATATTCATATTATTAACGCACCTGCAGATCATTTAACACGGCAGAAAATGGAGCTTGACCCTTTGTCGAAGAAGTCAGTAATGACCTCGTGTTAAAAGGTGTATAATAAATAGGATGTTTGTTGAATGCATTTACGTGGCTTAAAATAACAAAACACAATTTCATGACAACTGAGCAAACAAAGATCATGTGATATGATCGAAAGCTCCACAGCTGCTAAATGAAGCTCATGAGTGAGATCGTTTTGTTTTCCAAGGTCAAGAATGATCTTTTAACGTCACACTTTTTAACTTACAATATATTTGAACAATTTAAAGTTAATTTCAGAGGCCTCACAAATGCAAACTGAAATATATAAGTCAGCCCTTTTATGTCACTTAAAGATGCATTTGGTTTTCTAGCCACTAGGGGGCAGCAGAATCAAGCTGTGAACACAACATTGACATAAAATCTCCTTTTAAATGTGGACATCAAACAGTTGCTTATTTATACATTGAGCTGGAGCAACAGTACCATTCAATTTTAATAATTATTTTGACCACTTGATGAATTTAATGGCAAACTTCCACTGCATAGTACGGCTCGGCTTGGCTCGACCTGCTTTTGGCACAAGTTACTTTTCTTGATTTTGTTTTCCACTGCTGATGGTACCACCTCAATGTAGGCAAAATGCTAAGCTAATCGTCATAGCGACAACACGTTAAACTGCCTTTATATCATCTTCAACACACACCGTGTTCTCTCGCCGCATCCTTTCTTCAGCAACCAAACAGAGCAACGTCTGTACTTAAGTCATTGCCGGCTACCATTTTAATCTGGGTCGAGGGAAAAGTCTGCTGTTGGTGCAGGACGTCCCGTGTCGTGCTAGTGACAGTTCTCCCTGGCCAATCAGTTGTTTGCGTTACCTTCTGGTATTGGCTGTTCACTTTTAGCTCCGTTTTTGGTCTCCTCCGACTCCAGAGGGAAATATCTGACCTTTTAGCAGCTAAAGGCTCCTTTACGTTCACCAGCTAGCGGCTCATTTGTTCTGCAGTTGGTTGACAATCCTCTGAGGGTTTGTCTCTACATGCAACCCCTTTCACGTTATTTGATTCCATGTCATTATAGAAATATGAAATATTGCAGCTTTAAGGTCTGATAAAGTCATTACACCAAGGTACAAACGGAACGTGTGCAAAGTTGCAACTTTAATAATGTTGTACAGTACGATTTCAACAGCAGTCTTTACAATGCACCCAACCCCCTTTCCCCCAATAAATAGAATTTCATGTAATCTAAGCTAATTCTTATATTTTCCTCGAAGGTTTAACATTTATTGGTGGACGGTGATGTCATCACAAAGGTTTCTTTTTTTTTCAATAATAAAGTGGGGTTTCAATGTCTTTAAGGATTTTCAATTTACAGCCACTAATGATGTCATTCACTCACAAATCATTGAATTGTAGAAATCTTTGGTAAATTTAACAATTCAACGTTGCTCAACTCAAAAGCAAATGATCATCCAGGTCTAACGGGCGAGTTGGATACATGTCTAGAAATTATTCTTTTTTGGTTTCCTCAGATTATATGACAATTAACAGAGACTTATTTCCAACTTCAATTTAAGTATTTAGCTATTTGGAGTTTTGAGTAAATATGCCGCATAAAAATGTGCACCCCATAACCCGTCACAACAAAATCAGCACAGTAATGAAGGCACTTCATTCTGTAAGAGAAGATAAATCACAGTTGTTTGAATGAAAGGTCAGACGAGATACTAACGGCCTGCATAGCACAGCGCAACACAAAAAAACACAAAGGTCACCCATTCTCGAAAGAAAAACTAAAAACTCTTCGTTCTGTCTATTGGATTATTTTTGGTAACTAAAATATTACTTGATAGAATAGTAAAACCTCCGCTCTCTGATAGAAAAATTACTTTATGTATGTCTTGCTTAGAAACATATAGTATGTACATACAGTGATATAATCTGTTGTCAGTAAGAGTCCTGTACAAAGAGTCCAGAGATGGTAAGAACTACAGTTGTTGTCTCTAGATTTCATTTTGACCGGAACGATTGCCTGAAGTCCTCAGATTTAGAGCCACGATGGGACTCCCGGCGCCGCTCGGAGGACGGGAGCCGGGCTGCGGGTCCGTGGCAGCGAGGCGAGGTCGCTGTGCAGCGGGGCCGAAGCGGGAAGGACCAGCTGGAGCTGCAGTCTGCTACCTGTTCCTCAGGCTCTGTAACAGACTGTAAACGTCCTCCTCCTTACCCAGACCCTCAAACAGAGGAATCAGGTCCAGCAGCTCCGTGTCAGTCATGTCGTCAAACCAGGACTGCACAGGGACCTGTGGGGAGAGAGGAAACAGAAGACACTGATTTTATTTACTTGAAGGGAGAAAACTCCACTGACAGTGCTGCATTATAGGTGAGGAGAGTTGTGGGTAAATAATTAATGGGGGGAATGCATCAAAGGCATGAAGAGTGGCAGCAGCCCCACTGAGCTACTTCTCCACAGAGGACAGAAATCTCATAAAACTAGGAACACTGCCTCTGGCTCAAAGCCGTTTCTAAAACAACAGTGCCGATTAAAACTGACATCTTGCAGATATAATAATTTACCATCATTAGCAACTTCATAACTAACTTACTGTATATTTGATCTATGCTTGTATTTTGAGCCTGGTGTCCTCAAGGGTTAGGGACATAACATCTCAGTGTAGCCACATCTATATATATGTATCTATATACATATTCGCCTTAAACATCCTCCAGTGTCCATGTTTCAGGCTCATGTAAACAGGAGTTGATAAGACACAGAACATATCAGGCTTAAAAACATCACAGCATCTGTAGCATGAACAGAGGACGCCACAAGTCCGGGATGACGCAGGTTTTTAGGTCTGACTTACTGCATTCTCAGGGTGGAAGATGTAGGAGGCAGGTGAGTTGTCTACGATGATGACTTTACTGAGCTCTCGGCCCAGCCGGCTGAGGTCTTTGACGTAGTTTCCTCTGTGGAAAACACAGGATTCCCTGAAAAGCCGGGCGCGAAACACCCCCCACTGGTCCAGCAGGTCTGCCACAGGGTCAGCGTACTGAATGAACCAAACAACAACAGGTTAACACAATCTGTGTAAAGTGACATCACTGCCGTCTTAAGTGTCAGAACGTGTGAACAAACCTTGGCTAAGCTCGCCGTGAAGAGGACGCATTCAAAGAGCTCCCCCATCTTCTGGAGGAACTCGTCCACGTGGGGCCTCTTCAGCACGTACACCTGAAACAAAGACACGGTACATTCTAGGTTGACCCTTGACCCTTATGAAGTCAGAAAGGTTAGAAGCTGATTTTTCTTTTACGTTAATAATAAACATTTTTGAAACATATCCAAGCGGAGGGGCCGGGGGGTGCGCTAGTTACACGAGATATGAGACATATGAGAGGGAATGCAAAGGTTCCTGGGTACAACACAATACTTTCTTCTCCTCCATGTCCCCCTGATGGGCTCCGTAGAGGCCAATAAGAGACTTTGAAAGTAAGACACATGCAAGTATCTAACCTGGCCTGGGAGAATTAAACATTTTCAAACCATACCCAGCCCTCACAACAACAGAAATGACTTTGTGGTCATGTTTGCTATTTCTGCTCGTCCTCTTCAGTAGGTCTCCAGGGGTTAGTTGCTGCCTCCAAGTGCAAGTAATCAAGCATAGGCCAAGAGAGATACAGAAAGCCTATCCTGGATTACTTGAACCAGGTCACAGCTACAGTCGAGCTGCTTCTGCTTCAAAATACACCTTTTTACAGAAGCACAACATGTCTGCAGGTGTAAACATTGCATCTTTTTGTTCTTTTCTGTTGCGATTACTCTCTCAAACACACACACATTTCTAATCAGCCAAGCTTCAACACGCTCATGTGAAGGCCCATCTATCTGTACAGTGAGCAGAGCCATAGAGAATAAGACAGAATACATTCAGGGAGGAGTGTGTGAGTTGTCCCACTTCTTCTTCTTCTTCTTTTTTTTTAGCTGGGAGATAATAGAGAATAATAAATACTGAAAAAGGCAGCTTCCAAGGGAGATCTTATAAATTAATACATATTATTTTATTCAAGCCCACTTCTCAAAGTAACAGTACCTGATGAACAGTCCCATCAATCTCCACTGGAACGATGAAGTCTGCATTGCTGATGGGCTGCAGGAAGACAAGAAACAGAGACAGGACTTAATTTAGTTGTTTGCACAACATGACAGGGAAGCAGCTAAACCACATTTTTGATTAAAGAAAAATAGAAAGAGGTAAAATACTCCTTTAACACTAGGAGTGCTTTACATGGTTCCCTCTGCTCTAGCACTCCGACTTCAATAAAAACCAGAAGTGAGACTCCGGGGAAAGAGCTGGGAGCTGAACAAGATGACAGAGGTGCACGCAGACAGGAGTGCCGACTTGTGTCATCTTTAAAAGCACGAAAGGGTAGAGGAGAGGTGCAGGAGGTGGAGGAAGATAGATGCCGGAGGGGTGTGGGTGGAAGACAAGTGGAGGGCGTAAAGACCAGGATGAAAGGATTACGTGGGAGGCACTGCGGTGCCATGTCAGAAAGAGAGAGAAAGAAAAATATGACAAAGATGCAGAGAAATAAGGTTTTCTCTAAGTTTTAAGAAGCTCAAAGGAAGCTTTTCTCGCTGTGAATGTTTGGATAGTTTGTTGTAGACACAATTTATGTTGTTGAATATAATCCATCTGCTGAAATGTAAAGAATGCAGGTCAATCTGCAACATCATTATTATTTGACTGGCTAAGTTATCATCTATTTTAACCTTCTATTTAAAGTCAGCTAAGTAGCACAATAAAAACATTTTAGGATGATTTCCACCTCCCCTCCACAAAAACAAGTAATTATTATTAATAATAATAATAATAATAATAATATAAAAGCTTTTCTAGTAACTCAAAGACGCTTTCAGATTGTCAGATAAAATCCAATGCTGTCCTCAGTGACAAACATCTAAGCTAGGCTACTTAGCTTGTAGCATGACTCGTTGATATGATGTAACCTTTGTTCTCTGTTGTCATCAGATTTAGCTACGGCTTCTTGTTTGTGGTATAATCACTAAGATTTTAGAGCATCAGACTAAATGTTTTAATTACTGGAAGCAGGTTGGAGAAAGTCGGAAAATTAGCTTTAGCTAAAGCTAGCTATGACTGAACTCCAGCTTGCTGCTAGCCTTAACTTGTTACTAGTCTAGTTACTGCTATTTTTTTTACCTTGCTTTATATTTCCTAACAATTTTACATGCTGTTTTGTTTTTTTATGACATATTTCCTTGTCTTAATAATCTTTATATGATAAGTGTTGATAATTACTGTACATTAATCAACACTTAAAATGTCCTTATATCTGTGTTGGCCTACATTATTGTATTTATTAATCTAATTGGATGCTTATACATTTTAAATAGGGGTTGTATAAGTTTAATGAGCTCTAAAAGAGCCATGCTTGAAGATAAAGCTACCCTAATGGTTGAACTGAATGTGTAAATGCATGCATCAATGCTACAGTCAGCAGGTACAGTTCAATGCCGCCCAGCAGAGGGGGTGTTTGCTGTAGGATTACTAAACACAGCACTATGACCTTCCACATGTCACATGTTTAATCTGTCTGATATCAGCATTATGGTGGCTACAGTGGAACAATAGACCTACTGTACTAGAGTTGTTTGCAGATGCAAGAGTGAGTCAATGCAGAATCAAAGATGCAGATCCCAGGCAGATGTGAGTGTTTCTATGGATCCGTATTCTAGTTAATGCTTACACCAAAGAACGTAAAGCCTCGATTGTCTAAAAACAGAACTGCTAACAAGCCAAACCAGTGACAGGCATTGGTCCAACTTTCACAAAGAGAAAAGAGAAAGACACAGATGGAGGTAGAGATGCTGAATCACTCCATCATCTGAAAATCGAACACACAACAGATGCTCATTGCGCTGCGCTGTAATGGGCTTGGATCCGAGATGGCGAGAGATATGGGAAATGGAGGGAGATGTATGTGTGAGAGAAATGGAGGGAGAGGGATGAAGTAAGTGGGGAGAACGAAGAGAATTTGTTTTATGGATCTCTGCTAAACCAGACTTGACGGAGAGAACTTCCTTTACATACATAGAACACTTACTCGTGTACTAATAGTACTTTCTAAACCCTGCCTCTGAAAAACATGTCTTATTATATCAGGTTTATCTGAAATGAGCTACACAAGGAGCTCATTCTAACTAGTTTGTATTGATGGTCCATTTAATCATTTTAATGATTCCTTATTTTGTTTTATACACTGTGCATCTTAGATCTTTACAATATGGTCTCAAGTATCCATCCATAATATACGAGATAAAGCATATGTGATGTGTTATGTAACATTTCTCTTTTAGTCCATCTGTGCACTATGTAAACCGTCCCCTCTCAGTTCTGGTAGTTTTTTTCTGCCCTAATTGTTTTTATCTAATGGTACCTTACAGTGTTAGAATTAAAATGCTTAACGTTTTGATCCAAAATAACCTCCTAACCTCACTTCTTGACGTAAATAATCTACAGGAAATCCTGCAGGCTTCTGAATGGAACTGAAAAAGCTACGTGCGTGTCCCTTTCCGTTTCACTCTCTTCCTCTCTCAGCTGATTTTCATTTCTTGCATTGGCTGAATCCATTTCATGCTGATCTCTGAGCCAAATGCATTTTGACGGACTGAGTATACGGTGTGCAAAACCGAGTTCCATCAAAAAGGATAAAAGAAAATGAGTTTCTGTGTGAGTTTCTGACTTGTTTTGTCAGGGGAGGAAAATAAAAGCCTTCAGACTCCCAGAACAGATCCAGGATTTCTGAGAAATTCATCCCGCAGTCATTCAAGGCAACAGTACACTGTGTCGGACACACCCTTGTGTGTGGGTGAGCGAGTACGTGTGTGTGTGGCCCCGTACTGCTGGCTTGTGACTGCTATGGGTGGGTCCAGTACAGTGTGTGTAGATTTTTCTCTTCTTTTTTACTTTCCACTGCAAATGAATTCCTAGTCATGTGAAAATGTACTTTAAAGGAGTTTTCTCTGCAGTTATGTTAATAAACAAATAGTTTCCTTTCACGGCTGAATAAGAGTAGAGCAAACACAGAAGACTCTTCAGTTTCACCTTGAGCTATTTTGTTGCACACCTCTCTGGATTCCTCGTGCTGAGGGGGGAAAAAGGTGCAGATACAGTACACACAGATGTACACAGCTGAGGCAGAGCTGAAGTGGGCCACTAGGTGTGCCAGGTGTGTCAAGAGAAGCGGATAGTGAGACACAGGAGTCATTGTGCCTTTATCATTTGTCACCTGTCATGGTATAAATATCATGAATTCTCCCAAAAATAACTGTCCAGCTTTGGCCTAACACACACGTACACAGGTATTTTTTAATAGCTTTTTCTATTTTGGCCTTTCTTCCATGCGGAAAGAACATTTTAGGTCACTGAAAATAAGATTCACAATCCGTTTTCAGTGTTGACGTGTTGTCTAGGTGGTGAAGGCTCACACAAAGCTGATCCTGCAGGTACGTCCTGGCAAACAACTGGTCATCCTGACAAACTGCACAGCTACCATGGGTGTATTGGTTACATACTGGTGTATAAAAGCTGGACATACTTTGACTGTGTGTACTTCAGTGATGCCGGCAGAGCTCAGCGGCACCTCATGCTAATTATCATGATGCCATCGCGCCCTTATTCAAAGCAAAGATCGGCATCTTCGGGATTTATTTCTGTATAATCCTATTATCCCTCTCAGGCTGTGGAATGACAGCATGACACAACTGAGACCACGAGTGCCTGTTAATTTAAATGTGTACCTGTGTGTACGTGTGTGTGTGGTAAAATACCTTGAAGGAGCTGTGCACGAGGGTTTCGTCCAGGTCGATCACCACACAGTTCTTGCCGTAGTCAGCTATACTGACCTCCGGCAGCAGGAACTTGGCTGGAGGCTGCAGAGACAATACACAACATGTACAATACTGTGTAAATACAGAGGTTCATTAATGCAAACTGCACTCATACACACTTCTAATGAGGGTGTGATGAAAGCTCAGCTGGAGCGGTGACACTAAATAAACCTCGAACAGAATACATAAGCTGCAGGGAGGTGACAAAATATCCAAAAGTTAAATTAGGCCTGACATCAGTATTTGATATTTTATTAGTTAATGATAATAAAATTGATGTCCAATGCAAAAAAGCTGCACATAAAATAACATTTTGTTCATTTTTAATTACGATGTGCTTGGAATAATTCACAGAATGAACATAATATGATCATAGGGTTACAATATGACACCACATATAGTATGTACCACATACAGCTAATTTGACGATGTACCCATGTGTGGTCAGACTGTACGAGAGTCTGCTGATACCCTCATGCTGCCTTCAGGGTCAGGAGGGAAGAGGAGAAACACTTTTGTCCTCAGCCAAGCAGGTCTGGGGTTACAGACAGGCACTGGGCAGATGGTGCGGCCATAGGGGGGCACACACACACACACACACACATACACACACACTCTCTAGAGGTGAGGAGCAAGGACTCTGTCAATCTTACACACACACACACTAGCATGCTGCTGCTCAGTGTGCCCGCCATTTTCTGCATGTATCTGCGTTTCGCGTGTTTAAGCCAGGCTGACTATTTATCACGTCTTATCGCAGGACTGCATGCTGATGTATCATGGGAAGAATTCCCTGTGAGCAAGGGCACTGAATGTCTCCGTCAGGCCGTGATGAATGTGATTTACACATGCAGGTTGAGCAAAGAAAATGTGAAAGGAGCCATGACATTTTTACCAGGGAGCTACACCTGAAGCCACACGGGGCCGTGTCCCAAGCTGTTAGTGCTCCGCCACAGCACACACAGCGAGAGGAAGTCCTTTTAATTATCACACAATTCAAGACACAATATTTCAAATATGGAATCCCTCTCTATGCGTATGCTTCCTATAGGTGTGAGCATCTTGAATAAATAGAACAAAGACGAGAATATTTCTACTATTTGGGAAACAGTGATGACAAAAGCAGGCGATAATTATTATATGGGCATAATAATAGTTATATAGCGTAATCAATGTGTGTTGTATGAACATTTAAAGACCATGAAATACAGCTAAAAGATCCAGAAGTAATAAGTTATTGCGCCTTGAGTTAAGTTTATTCACTGTGATACTTATTTTGGTATTTTTACAAGCTAAAAACAAGTTGCAGAGATGTCTGGTTTGTTTTCTTCCTCTGTTGTTTTCAGACGTTAACTTGTCCAGGTCAGCTGGAGTTACTTGCGTCGCCTCTCAGAGTCCTCGCCCGGACCCCGCCAGGAACACAAAGAGCAGCCCTCATCGCCACATGCACTTCCTGCCATTGAAGGCAGGTGTCTGCTGGGTGGTGTAGTTTAAAGCTTGGCAGCGATGTGGGATGCTGTGAGTGTGAATATCCTAAATTACAGTGAACCACAGGCACCGCCTTGATTCCAAAACAGCTAAATGAATTGCAGCTTCAGCACAAAAAAGCAAGTGTGACGAAGTACAAATCATTGAAAGCGAGCCGCCCTTCTAACGGACAGGCAGTAGTTCATTGACAACTGAGTGCATAATCACAATGTAGTCTTGCTCAATACAGACAAATACCTCATTTAATCAAGTGTTTTAAGAGCCATCTGTTGCTCCAACCCGAAGCTGTAAAGGTCTCGCGCAAGAGTCAGTGAATTTCCTCTAATGAGGAAATCCATCTCGTGTTCTGTTCCAGAGATTGGAGGAATAAGGAAAGAAATGGACAAAAAGACAAAGCCAGAAATAAATCATATGATAATAAGTGGATTATGATTACTACCTTCGGCACAAAGCAAAGCCTTGCGATTGTCAGAATGTCTAGAAAAAAAGCCCCTTTGTGCATCCACATGCAGCTAGGATGATGAAGCGCAACACAACAGGAGGAAGAGGTTACTGCCATGCAGCGTGATGAAGAAGAATGAAAGGTGATAATACATACACCGGGGATGGGCATGACCTGGACCCGGTCACACTGGAGAAAACAAACAGAGAGAGAGAGAGAGAGAGAGAAAAGGAGAAAGAGATTGAGAGAGACAGGGTGGTAAAACTGAAAAAGCCAAAAAGCAAAAAGCTTTGCGAGGACGAAATCGAAAACATCTATATTGTAATCAACAGGCGCGGGCAGAAAAAGAGGGCGAGGGATGGAGAAAAGGGACGTATAGTACACACTGTGATAGAAAGTTGCTCAAAAACAAACAGAGCTGCCATAGTAACAAACACGGCTGGCCAGAAATCCAGCAGCAGTACAGTGCTGGGAGGGACTCCAAAATATAACTATAACAAGGCTTTTTATGGCGAGGTTCGCTCAGTTCACTCTAAATTAATGTGAACTCATTTGTTAAGGAGGGGGTCCGGAGCGGGTCAGCGCTGACCACATGTACGCTGCTGTAAAGGGCCACACATTCCTCCCCTGACTGAGAGACATTTACAGGTAAACAGGAGTGGACATGTGATACGACTTTGCTCCATTTATAGCCCAGTGTACCTGCCTTGGCAGTAGAACACTGTGTTTGCGGAGGAGCTCAGGGGTTTGGCGCCTTTTCCCGCGGCCAGAACGTTCGCTTCACACATCCTCACTACACTGGTCAGAGTGTGTGTGAGGAGAGGGGGAGGCGTGGGTGCAAGGCAATCCATCACGGCGAACACACACACAAGGCCCACTTTATGGGGATTAAAGCAGTATGTGTGCGTGTGTGTGTGTGTGTGCGTACACGTGTTGTCATGGGTGTATGGTAAGAGCGAGCGAGCGAGTGCGTGCGTGTGTGTCTTTTGAGCTTCTCAGCGCGCTCTGTGTGTTATTTTGTGTGCGCGGTTGTGTGCGTAGGCAGATATCGAAGAATGCGAGATGGGAAGCGAGCCCGTATTTTCAAGCAGTGGATGGTAAACAACCTCTCGGTTCAACGGGTTTGAAGCAGCTGGAAAAATTTGTGGAGGGAACTCGGCGAGGCTGCACAGCGCCTCAGCCCTCTGCAGGAAAAAGCAAACCCTAACAAGCTCTCTGTAACAAGACCAAACAAATGTTCCTCGTTACTGGATCCCTCCAGTCTAACTGGGATTCCTGTCATAAAACATCAACTAATTCCCACAAGATCTTCGTTTTAGTCACGTGGATGCAAATGGTATGTCATTTGGACTCTTGCCAAGAATGATGTGAGAGAAAAATGAGCTTCACCTTGGGAGGACTGCCATTCTCCTCTGGCGGCGGGGGCAGAGAAAGGGTCTTGTTGTTGGCGGGTGGGGGCTCCACATGGTAGTCATTGTAGTTGCGGAAGCAGCAGAAGAAGGGGCTGAAAATGCTCCGGCTGCGATGCTTCTTCAGGCTGCTGTTGGACTGGGAGACTGGGAGAGATAATGAAAAGAAAGAGTGAGGTTATTTACATCTGCCCGCCAGTGGTGGACCAAGTATTCCAGCAATATCACACTTTAAAAATACTCTGTCACAAGTCCTGCATTAAGAATGTTCCAATAGTTTTGACGTGTTAGATGATCAATAACACTATGTGAGACATGAAATGGCCTCTCTTGAGTTGTTGAATCAAGTGCTGTTTCAGTGCCATTTCACAGCAACGCCATCTGTTGAGTGTCAAATCTTTTATGGTAATTAAAACATCCCTTTCACACATGCGTTGCAACCCTGAAACTAGCTAGACATTGTCCGATGGATCTGAGGAACAAGACACGAAGACGGCAAAGACAAAGTGGAGAGACGACAAGATTCAGGACCTTCGTCGGTCGGTCGGTCGGTCGGTAAGGGCCGACGCTGAAATCGTCAGATAATTAAAGAACGGAAAGAGACTCGGTCGTTCAAATGACAAACTAGTGTAATCCATGACATGTCCCGCCTCCTGCACGTTGTACCCAGGCGCCACCCCTCGCCTAAACTAAACGGAGTATTTCCTGTAAGTGAGAACGCTTCTGACACGGACAATCTTCTGTCGTGTGCTACATGGACACTGGGGTTCATGTGAGAAAAAATGGCAAACAGTATGTCGTACATCACAGCGAGGGAGCTCAGGGACAAAAATAGCCATCATCAGAGTGCCCTCTGGGAAACTAGTCCAGTTAATTAACGTCAAGAGAGACAGACAGATTAATATATCGGCTGTGTGAGAGAGGGCGGCAGGAAAGAAAGGAAAATGTAGTGCCTTTCACATCAACGTGAAGACATCTCTGTGCACATACAGTATATTCTAGATTTTAAACAGCTTGGATACAAAACCATTTAGTATTTTGACTCGATATATATAAAACTCGATCCATAACTTTGGGAAGAAAGGGTTGATCAGTGCGGCAAATCTCCAGGTAGAAAACAACACACACATGGAGTACAGCTCCCTGGTTACATCATACCTCCTTCACTGTCTCTAAAGCCCATGGCCTACTTTCACACTGACAGAGCAGAAAGAAGCCGGCTGGAAGGGTCTGTAGTCCTCTATAAATGTTCTAACACGGATTATAATTTTGATATTTTCTGTCTGTGAGGATGGATAAAAATAGAGATTTTGGGCAGCTCCAGTACAAAGGGTAAAACTTGACAGCACAATTACCCTGAGGTGTTCCTGAAGTAGAAATTCTGCCACTTTAATTGCTTTAAAGGTAATTTCTAGGCATGGAAATCCCAAATCTGTTCAGGACTTTGAAGTCTGTCCACGGGGCTGACTTTAGCTGGAATCATCATTTTCGTGCCCTGCTTGCTGCCGTCTGGTTAACGTGTTCATACAGCCGTGTGACACAGGCGGCCCAGTTAGCCATGCATGCTGAGGCTGTTTGCAGCCCGCTCGTGTTCTGAGAGCCTTCAGATTGACGACTGGAACTATCCTCGGGTTGCTCCGACTGGATCTGACAGGCTGCGGCAGTTTGTCTTCTTTGTTCTCTCCCGTCTTTGTAGTCCAAAGCTCGCCGTGGCTCTTCCTCTACAGCGATAGATGTTCCCGAGAAGCAACACTTGGGTAAACAAACACAGCTATACGTTCGGAACTGGGAAGGCAACACGCTGCGCTACTTGTCTGCACGGTGATTGAAGAAGATGTTCTGCCCTTGTTGACTCACTGCTGGTACAGCAAACTGATAAAAGTACACCGAGTAGAAGTATACACTCTATATTTCTCTCTGTAAAGTAAACT
This sequence comes from Cottoperca gobio, assembly GCF_900634415.1. Lineage (NCBI taxonomy): Eukaryota > Metazoa > Chordata > Actinopteri > Perciformes > Bovichtidae > Cottoperca > Cottoperca gobio. The sequence continues at coordinate 2,666,713 of NC_041374.1, read as the reverse complement.
TCAATGTTGCATTGATAGTTGAACACGACTAGAGTTCTTCTGATTAGAGAAAAGGCAACACAACACTCACTGAAAGCATGGACACGCACCCAACGGCATATTGTGGCACCACCTTTAAAGAACATAACACGACTAAATTACATTAATTACAACTATAAAATGTTAAAGGTTGCGTCACCCAAGTGTGGACTTACAAAGCAGATTTGCTCTAATTTTAGGTGAGTGGAATATCCTTTGTGGTGCTCTCAGCTAATGGTTTTGTTAATGATTAATAAATAATATACTGATGCTTTATGGATTAATTAAGAGCACAAACAAAGTTGTGTTCACTTCCATTGAATTGCGACAGAAATCTCAGAGACCCGGGCAAATAAAACCCAAACTATCTCGTGATTGGACCATTTAACAGTAAGTTTCCAGTTTGGAGTCAATCCTCACTCTCCTTAAAGTTGGCCTCAAACTCTTTGATGTCATTCTTTCCGCCTCCATTTTGAGACCGTCTACATTTTCCCGCCCCGGTCCGATGGGCCCGAGAAAAAAAAAGCAGGTGGGAGTGCGAGAGTGGGAGAAAGAAAGGAGAGGGAGAACAGGGCGTAGAATGGGTGGGGAGAGTTACTGTGGCGAGACAGCCTATACTTGGGTCTCATTCTTACTCCACCCCCTCCTGCACCACCACCCTACACAAACAGAGCCTTCCTTTCTCCCTTTGACACAAACAACATAGCTGAGAGTTGACTTCTGCCGGGGAGCGAGCAAACACACACACACACACACACACACACACACACACACACACACACACACACACACACACACACACAGCAAATGTTCACATGTTTAGGCAAAGGGCCACGTGTACAGTGATCAACAAACGGCATACTTCACAGACTGACAAACTTTTTTCCTTTCGATGTCCTTGCTCAGGAATGCGAATGAGTCGGCTCGCCTTGCATAGTAATGCTCTGAGAATAACAGCGAAAGGTTAAAGTGCAACATTTGCCATTAAAAAAAACGCAGGAGGCTGCACAAACACTAGAAGTTAAATCTGTCAACTAACTAAAGCACCCAGGAATTAGACCTCACTGAAATGGAAGGAAAGGGTGTTGCATGCAAGTGGGTTTATCCAACAAAAGCTCTCTGGAGAGAGAGAGAGAGAGAGAGAGAGAGAGAGAGAGAGAGAGAGAGAGAGAGAGAGAGAGAGAGAGATATGAGGCCAAAGCTGCAGCCTCCTGAGAGCAGGTGCAGAATTATTTACCCACTGAATACACTTCATTCGATCAGCATATTCCCTTGATGTGAGAGCTGTAAAAAGACGTCCCTTTATGGCAGTGGCTGAGTCAGTGCTGCTGCTGAGCGTTAGGTAACAGTGATACAGTCGAAGGTTCTCGAGTCGATCAGAGCCAGCCGGGGCCCAGGCTCTCTGTCACATGTTCAGGCATAACCACTAACGAGGACGGAAGAGGGAGAAAACGCAGGAAATTCTCAGCATTCCTGACAGGAAGAGATAATCACCCCGTGACCCACAGCGTGGACTAATGCCAAGCTCCGAGAGGGAATATGATCCCCGGCTTAGCTCAAGACTTTTGAGGTGGCCTCCTTTACTGTAGCTTTAAAAACACATAAAGTCAAAAGACAACATGCCACGTTTAAAATATGACCAACGGTTTAAGTTTAGCTGCTGGATAAAGTGTCAAAGGTTTAAGTCAGGACATTCATCACTCTCGAGCCAAACGCTTCTGGGAAAGCAACGCAGCAGACGTAAAGGTTACTTCAGTCTTATTTTCATCATTTCTATTAGTTATGAACATTGTGCTCGCCAAGTTGATTGCACAGATCTGGGAATATAAAAGCATCGCTACAACAAACAAAGTCCGATTGGGGCGATAAACACCGGCAGTCAGATGATCAAGTGGGTTTTACACACGCCTATCACATCAATGGACCTTGTAACATTTATTATCAGGCCATGAGTAAATCATAAGTGTTGGCAAAAAATATTAATAGTCTTATAACTTTATTGGATCTTCAAGGGTATTTTAGCAATAACTAAAATTCTGTCGTCCCGGTTGGTCTGCGGTAAAACATTTAATAAAATAAAAAGCCTAACCCACTTTATTTGGTCCAAAAGTGAGCACATCTGAAATAAATTTAACCCTGCGTTTATTTTCAGTCGTAAAATTGTGTCAGTTGTTTTTGTGTTAGTCGTTTCAATCCCGTTATGTGGTTGACCAGCCAGGCAGGTAAAGCGTACAGGACCCGGGGGTGGGAGGGGGGCATGAAGGTAAACGTGAGAACGGTTTATGTGAAGGTGCATCTTAAATAATTCAGATGGAAAACAGGCTGGTTTAAAATGGCACAGCCGGGTACTTAACATGCACCAAAATAAAACCGCCCGGAGCCGCAGGGATTTCCGTGCTATCTCTGCTTTACTGTATGACATCATGGCGAGAAGACACCAACAGACACAAATGATCCCCGGCCATATCCTCAAGCAGTGGGAGTGATTTCACTTTACTTCCTCCCTCCTCTCACTGAGAGTGTGGGGTGCATTAAAAGTGCTACCAGCTGGCTTTTAAAACACCATGTGAGATAAAAAAAAAACTGATTTGGCTGCAGCAAAGCTGAAGAACAGAACAGTGCTCACACACACACACACACACACACACCAACAGCTTCCACTATTAGCCTGGAGCCTGGGATCTAATGTGTTGAGTTGACAGCACTGGAGGCAGAGTGAAGCACCTGAAGAACAAAATGTTTCTGTCCACAAACAGCAGCAGACGAGCAGCGAGGGGGAACTCCTTGTTGTGCACCGTGGAAGGAAGTTACACTACACCTCCACCCGGGATGATGCGAAGGAAGGAAGCGCTTTTATCTTCTTAAATTAATGAGAGTAATGGCTACATTCACTCGTCTCTTGACTATTCTTTAATCATCTCTTTGTTTGTATGTACAAAAATGCGCGTCATCTTCAAAGTGCTTGTTCCGTTTGATCAACAGTCCAGAATCCAAATATATCAAATCACATAAAACAAATGTTAGCAGGCTAACAAACTAAGATGGTGAGCAGGGTAAACATTGCTTCCTTTAGCTGTGCGTGCTGTCACTGTGAGCATGTTAGCATGCTGACGTTAGCATTTAGGTCAAAGCACAGCTGTGGCCGAGTGCAGACTCACGAAGCTGCTAGAATATGTGTAGGCTTTGCTTTGTAATGGATTATCTTCAGTCTGTGAAATGTCAGAAAGTAGAGGAACAAACTGATGACAACGCCTTTTAATGGCCTGTTTTGTCCGACCAGCCTGTAAGAAGTTCACTTTACAATGCTATAAAACAAGAAGCAGTAAACCTTCACATTCGAAACGCTGGAAGGAACCAGCAAATATTGAAAATGTTGCATGCTTAGAGACTTAAATGGTAAATGAATCAATATATTTGACATTTCATGCTTTTGTAAAAAGTTCATTCCGTTTTTTTGTCGTCCACAACATACATCAGGAGCCAGTTCAGCCACTCAGTATCTTGCTCAAGCAAACTTGGACACGTGGACACCATGAGCCTCCAATCCTACAACTAAGAGCTGCTCACACACACACGGACACACACACGGACACACACACCAACTCCAAACAGCTGAGCAGAGTAAGGTAGCATCAGATGAGCTGAGCCTGACACTTCAGCCCGTGTGTGTTCACTGTGCCGAGGTCCTTGGTGGGTTATGTGTGAGGCCATCGAGGCAATAATAGCACAGTATGATAAAATAAACTCCCATTAAGCCTCCATACTTCACCACACAGACAGCTGAGGCTGGGGTGCAAATTACAGGCTGTGGAGGCCCCGTACACTCTTTAGTCACACTGACTGACCCTCAGGCTTTATCTCCCTTCTTATCTGGGAGGATTTATATATATATATATATATATATATATATATATATATGCATCCTACATTACCTTATGTAACTGACATTCACTCAATAACTCAGTTACGTTTGAAGTCAAGACATGGTTTGCTGAGATTTGAACATATAAACCTCTCGATGGCACCCTCGTCGATGTGCAGGGGACTAATTCTGTGCTGCAGCCTGACATGGGGGTGTGGGTGTGTCTGCCCCTGCTTTCCTGCCTCAGTCGTGCAGCGGCGTGGGCGCTGTAGTGGCGGTGCCAGCCTGTTTGCGGCCCCCCAGGCGGGGGGGGGGAGGGCTACTGCTTCTCAAGCGCTCGGCGTAATGAAGGAGATGACAAGCGTGGGGGAATTAACCCACTGAGAGCTCAGGGAGAAATAATGAGGGAGATCTGACTGTTCTGCTGGAGTTACGCAACCGGCAGCAACACCGCCCACGTTGTTTGGGGCTGCGGCAGTTTATTATTTATATATCTTTTTATACGCTCATCTACAACTGTGCGCTCAATGCCAGGAGCGACTGATGGGAAATCCTCCTTGCATGTCTGTTGTTTAAAAAAAACCACAAGAAGATTTAATATCAAATTAAAAACGTCTTCAGGCTTCTCTTGAATATGGACATGCTCGTAAAGTGATGACATCACCAGAGCTACAGCAGACATGGTGGTGTGTAAATTAGATGGGATGCCTCATTATGGGTTTTTTTTCTTAAATACGAATCTAAACAACAAATTGCGTGTTTTTCAGTAAAGCTAAATCAGATTCATTAAAGTGCTGCTCGCTATGAATGGAGAGTAAAGCCGACAAGTAGGTCATGTACTTGTGTGCGTGTGTTGTTGTGAGCCTGCCCTGCTTGTGTGTTTTTCTGCTAGATTCCCATGCCTCTGCTTTCTGAGAGGCGTTCGTCTCTGCATTTCCACACACAGCATGTCCTACTTAGAGCCCCTCGAGATTCACATTTACCTCTGGAGAAGAAGAAGCGCCTCCTTTACAGCCTCCACACTTGTGCATTTGCTTATGCTCATCTATTTAAAAATGTATAAACATTCTTCTGTCAAATCGGACAAACTGGCATCCAGCAGACTGACAGAAAATCATTACGGACAAAACATGATCTCCGTTTCAGCCAATTACTGGTGATGAATGGCAGAAGAGGGTAAAACATGCAGAGAGGACGTCGCCTTGTCAGAGCCAGGCTGGTACTACCTGCAACCCGATACACACAGATGCTATTTGAGCACTAGACACACACACCTCCACTCTTTCCTCCTTCACCCCTACCTTTCTCTGATTGTATTGATCTGTTTTGACATCGTCCGTTTGGCTGAATGGATGCTCAATTAATCGTAGCTCGTGGCTTGTCCACGCTCAACAGCAACAGGCCCGCAGCAGCGCGGTGGCATGCGGTCCGTTTGCTCTGAAGGGATTGTGGCTTCCGGAGCATTAATAACGGTCCTCACTCACTCACAGCCATTGAATGTCGATGTGTCTAGATATACAGGAAAGGCACGAGTGATGTCATCCCACAAAAATGCCGTGCGTTTAAATCGAAGCGCGACGAAGAGTGTCGGTCGTTTGTCTTCTGTACTCCATTAGGCCAAGTTTGAAGAGTTGAAAGTCACTGACAGCTGCAGTCCATTATGCTAAAAGCTGAACATGGACGCAGAGTATTGATGGAGTTCTTCTGTTATCCTGCATTACAAATGTATATGTTCTCATTAAAATCATTATACACGACATCATGATGTACTCAGCGTGGAGGTCGGCTGGGCAGAATGTCATTTCATAAAGAACTTGAAAACAGTCTCTTCAAAGCGCAAGCAGGACATTTTGAAGTGGAGTTTGCTCCAAAACAAGCAACCGCAGCGTACGAGCTACACTTCAGGCAACATTCAAACATAAAACTTTCCCACAATGCCGTCAAACATACAGTCCAAAGCACACAGACATAAAAAGAGGCCAAGAAAAATCTAAAGCGTGCTGTGCAGCAGAACCAACTAACAGAATAACAAAAACACTTCACTTGGAGCAGAGACATGTTGAGTTTCTGATGCGCAGCACACGTACATACATTCCTTCAGTGTGACCAACACAAGGTACGACAAAGAAAAGGAGGAATATTGTTTTTAGGACGTCTTTGTTTAGGTTACAAGACAAACATTACTCAAACAGGAGTATATAGTGCATCTGGAGGGAATCAGTGCAGCGGTGAGGACGGTGTATGTATGTGGAGCTGGATCAGAGTCCTGTGGATCTACTGGCAGCATATCAACCACACAGTCTGTGACAAGACTTATAAACAAGTCAAAGGATGTTAAAACTCTATTTTAAACTGGATGCCAGCACAGACTTCAGAGCAGCAGCGATGTGAACTCGTTGTGAGCGATGGTTTAAGTATTCACAGTCAGCCAGTGTAGGAGTGAAGAAAGAGTCAACCCACACTGTTTTCCCTTGTGGCTTCTCCAGGGACGGATTGCAGAGCGATTGCATCTCTCCTTCCCTGCGTCTCACCATCCGTAGATCTTTGCAGGCTGCCTCGTAATTAACGGCCACTTTGCTCAATTTTTATTGTGAATGGATGAATCATAAATCTTCCTAATGCATTCTGGGTGACAAAAGATAACCCTCATTGTGTCTCTTTAGAAGAAGAAAAAAAGTCTGCCGACCATTATAGCACTTAATACATTTGTTCTGACATTTCTATAATAAATTGTCAGGATCAAAGTCCACCGCTTTGGAAATGCACAAGAAAGGGAGAAGGGCGGATACTCGGCTAGCTTACAGAAAGGATGGTGGTTCATTGTGAAGATATTTGGATTCTTTAAAATGAGGTAATGTGCAACATTGACTTCAGTCTAATCAGCCTGGTTAGCATAAACAGTGGAAGCAACTTTGCTCTGTTCAGTTTCTATACAAATGAAACAAACGAGATATAATGTTATTTAGTGAGCTTTAGAGGCTTGGACAGAGCTAAGCTTAAAACAAGGGTCTAAGCTAAGCTAAGCTAACCGTCTCCTGTCATCTTGGCAAGAAAGAGAATAAAGGTATATCTCTAAATGTCAAACCATTCCTTTGATTTTCAAAAACATTAGCATTAGGCCTATGACTTGTTCTCTTGGGAGTAGCCTACCTGCATTATCAAACACCTAAGGGAGCCACTGCTGGTCAAAGACGTCTATGAGCTCGTACACAATGTGAGATTCAGTGCGGGTGAGTCCATTGTGGTTACTTACAACGGCAAACAATCTCTGTGCGGAGCAACAAAGTTACTACAACAATACATTTGTTTGCTACTTAACAGCTGTACAAACATTCAAATGCCTCTTGTTGTGGGACTTCTGGTAAAAGACATACAATCCCCCAACGTCAACTTCAGGCATGGATATCCACACTGAGGCCGGCGGTCCTGCACATAAAGAAGCTTATCATTCAAGGGGCTTGGCTTGGAGGAAAAGCATTGCACTCTTCCCAATCAGCTGCCCAGTGTGGGACTGGACTAAAGTTATGAAGATGCGTCCGACACGTCCCTGGAGGTGCAGATCATCATCTTTTCTCAGCAGCATTGTTTGAATTAGGCTCATAAATCTGTAATAAGGTGCTCTCTCAGTCAAAGTGCTGCACTGAATATTGACTTCACCTGCACACACTAGCAACTCAATGTGTTTCGCGTGAAGAGGGATTGAAGGCTTGTGAATGACATACTGTATGCTCAAAATGTTTCTAAGAAATCCGTGCCGCCCATGTCTGAGTAAAGGATGGTAATGCTCGTCTACCCAACACTTGGGACCGGTTACACAGCAGAGTGGCAGGTTGTGCCAGGGACTCCAGGGCAGCCAGAACTCACAGTAGCGCCCCTCACTAGCTGTGCTGCACACACCCCTGCAGGTGTGGTCCACACATCATAAACACTTTATTAATATACAGCAGCGTTTTCCAGGAACAACCTCAAAAGCCAAGTGTGCATGAAATCACAGGCTTTTCCTCCATTACGGCTTCAGTTTTTTTTCAACGCAAATGTTTTCTAACCAACAAGCCTTTGAGGGAATCATTTTAACATGCCATAAGTACACATGAAGCCCAGTGCCTGATGCTCCTCCTCGTCTATGCTTCTACTGAAGTGATATATCTCTTCACCATAAGAGACGTAGGACAGACACACTACCTTGATCACCATTTTTCTTTAAAGTGTAATGGGCTCTGTGAAACTGTCTTGTTGCAGCCTGGAGCCACCATTGAAGTAATGACAGAGGGTAATGACATTATGTCTCGTCAGGAGAATGCATCTTACTCAGCCTCAGCGAGGAACACCACGCATGCAATCTAAATACAATAAGCAAACAGTTCTTACAAGGACTCCCCGGGCAAATTCTACAAAACTATTAAGCCGCGTGAAATAAGCAAAACTGACAAACAAATCGCTGTGCAACACTAGAGCACACTTAAAGAATAAGACTGGTGATGTTCTAGATGTTATTAAAACCAACAAAAGGGACTGATCTCTCCAACAAGTCTCTACTGTACTCTGTAACATGTGTTTTCAGACTGTAGTTAACGTTGATGCAAACCACAGACATCATCGCGATGCTGGGAAATCCACCAGATCAACAAATGTCTATTAATCCGCTTCTCACTAACTATGACTGTAAGAAAAAGACAGAATAAAACGAGAAGTTTTAATGAGTGTCGGCCCACGTCATTGCTGTTAACTGCTGTCCACATGTTGTGTGTGTGAGTCTTAATATTAAGACCAGGAACTGGAGCCACTGAACACTAATCTGTCTGCCGACACTCTCACTGCAGCAGAGAAGAGATAAACTCAGATTTTACCTAATCTGATTAAATTAAGAGCTGGTGCATTGATACCTGTCGGACTGTGAAGTTATCAGAGCAAAGCCTCAATGTTTCTCGGCGTGAGGCGGCGGCTGCTCGGCCTGCGACTCCCTGTGCGTTGTTATTACACTTCATTGCATCAGATCCTGAAAAGTGAGCGTCTGCCAAGTGAAAAGCCTCATTTATGTTTTGGAGAGAAGAAACACTGTTTCCTTCAGCCGCCTCGGAGCTTCTGTGCCGCTTCCTGTGAAATATCTCGCCTTAAATTAGAACATCTTTTATGCAAGAAAGAAAATCTATTTAATAAAGCTCACATCCAACACAGGCAGAGCACAGCCTTGTATATCCACCAAAAGTATGACATGGTTGACTTTAATCATGTGCTCTTGTGTGAAGGAAGAAACCACGCACATTATGATTCCAGCCCTCACCTCATTTAACATAATCCATTATGCATAAAGATATAATCTCCACCTGACCAAATGTCTAAAAAAACTCCGCTCTAATGAGTTACTGTGTCTTTGCTTGGAATGAAACTGATAGGACTCTGAAAATAGCCTGCCCGTGCTCTGAAATATTCAGCATGTGTGTGTGTGTGTGTGTGTGTGTGTGTGTGTGTGTGTGTGTGTGTGTGTGTGTGTGTGTGTCGTCAGTGCAGCCTGAGCAGAGTAACTGTCCTGGACAACAAGCGCTGTTTGTTGTCTGCATTGACAGAGGCAGCAGTGAAGGGCAGGGACTCCATTCAGGAAGCTCCCTGGTGATACGTTGTGTGTGTCACAGCAGCCGTTTGAGTGTGTGTGTGTGTGTGTGTGTGTGTGTGTGTGTGTGTGTGTGTGTGTGTGTGTGTGTTGTCATGTCCTCTCTGATCAGCGTCTGACCCTGGATTTTATCCCGCCAGATTAATTGTTGGATTCCACATGTCATCTGGGATTTACTGTTTAAGACGAGCAGGATGCTGCAGACAACAAAGTGTGGGAATTCTCTGCGAGGGATTTAAAAAATGTGTTAAAAGCAACGGTTTCATTCTTCTTCTAACTAATTTTCCTGGGTAATGCTTTTTCAATTCAATTAGTAATGAAGCCGAGTGTTTGCCGTTAGTGATTTCTTTATGGATTGGTTTATGATGGTTTTAATTATCAACGCGGCGCTACAAGATTGGAGGAAGCTGATGAGGAAATAAATATCAGTAATGTACGGCGGTACATAAATCACAACTGATCGGCATCCTCATGTAGGCCAATCTGGAGTAGGTTTACGCAAAGGGGATGAAGTGAATGAGTGAAAATAAAGGTTACGTCTAAGCCTCACTTTGTGTCCAATTACTTATCAAAGCAAAGCAAGTCCAGATCTTCAAATTCGTGAGCGCCGGCCCGGATGTCAGTGAGTGGTTCGTGTGTGTCAGTGTTGCTCAGCAGAGGCTGGTGCAGGAAGGTGACCTTTCCTACAACAGAGAGCTGGGTGTAGCAGGAAGTCGCGGTCCCTCTGGCCTCCAGGCACCCTGTGGTTCAGTGGGAGCGATGAATGTCAGGGCCCCCGAGCTCCAAACAACCATGTCCTCTCGTTGCCATCTCCCATGGACACCTGTGCGTCCCACGTGTGTGTGTGTGTGTGTGTGTGTGTGTGCGCAATACTGCACAGCTGGATTGTCTTGTGCGACTGGCCTGCACAGACTAATAAGAAAAGCCCCTTCTCAAAGATAATGAAAACTGGAAGGCTCCAGACTCATGAAGGGGGGGGATTTGTCGTTGATGTCATCGCCACATGGTGAAGTGGCGACTCTTGTGCAAAACAACAGAGAGAAAAGGTGTTTTCGTTCAGCCGCTGTAATCTGTCGAGCAGCTGTTGAGCTGTTGTTTTCAGGGACTTTTCTTTACACATCTGGATGTGGACATTTCTGACCATGTAAACATATGTTGTCGGTTATATGATGATAATTGTTTTTTCTTATCATCAAGCACTGTACAGCTGATGATACTGATAAACAAGTGTTGTTTTTTTACAGTAGATGCACAACCTTTCGACACTGAGGTGGTTTTATTCTGCACAAAATGTGCAAACTATTAATGTTATTCTGCCATTTGGACTAATACATGTACAAATAAATTAACAAACATTGATGTGCACAATTACATAAACTAGAAATTGGTCTTTTTCTTCGTGCACTATATCCAAACTGTTGATTTGCCCCCTGCTCAGTGGTGGTGTTATTGGTAGTACGCCAGGCATGTTACAGTGCCAGTGATGCATACAGAGATGTCGCCAGTGCAAGGGGGGAAGGATTAGAGTACCCGCCCCCTGTAGTAAACCCAGCTCACCCCAAACAGATGATAAAATATTACGTTATGTTTAAGATTTTATATGAGGTCTGGTTTAACTAAAAAATAAAGCCCCCCCAGGACTGAAGTTACTCCAAAAACATGATAAATATATTGACAGGCTGGCAGAGGGCTCTGGCTCTTAATGTTTCTCTGCTTCAGATGAACAATGGAGGTTTTCCGTCGATACTCTCTGGCTTGAGCCCAGTATCCTCTCTGCACTGAGGGCTGCACATCACATTTGGCAACCGAGCAACGTAAATAATCTACGGCTGGAAATCAAAATTCAGCCAAGCCTGTTAAATAAATAAATAAATCGTGTGTGTGTGTGTGTGTGTGTGTGTGTGTGTGTGAAATGTTGCAATTTGTGCGCCTTACCTTTATCTTGACTTGAAGAAATGCTCTCCTCCTCTTTCGGATTTGCAACCTGTGTTATTATGGACGTGTTGTCCATGGAAACGAGATGTTATGCACCTTCGGCTACACCGTTTTATTCCTTGGCAAACATTACCAAGCGCACTACAGTCCCCTGGCCGTGCACGGGCTAAAGCGTCCGCTGTTTGCAGCATTAAAATCCCATTTTATTGGAAGCATGCAGTCCCACTCCCCCCCCGGAGCTTACACACAGCAGGGAGTGTGAGTGAGAGGGAAGCGTCCAAACATCTGAGGTGACAGTCCGATGTGCAGGGGAGAAACAAAGCGTCAGTCCTGCATTGAAAGACGTGTGTGTCCGCTGTTGCAGGCAGCATAGCACCCCGCCTGCTGCTGCTGCTGCTGCTGCTGCGCTGCTCCTGCTCCTGCTGCTGCTGCTACTGTACGCTCCGGCTTCAGTGCACACACTACACAACCAACTGCGTGATACGGTTACAGTGTTTACCCAGAGATGGCGACCGTCCTCCTGCCACAGGGCCACGCAGGCTCACTACAACAACACGCCTTCCATATTTCTGTTATCCTTCTCAGTCCGGGCTGAACCCACCCCCCCCTCACCCCCTCCTTCAGTCCGCCCACCTCTCACTGTGTTTGGTGTTGTTATCCTCAGCTTCATAGGCTCAGCACATACAGGAAATCATTACACCTTTTAATTGAGAATATGTTTACAGATTCTCCCAGACGTTAACAAAAGTAAAGTCTAAATTATTAATTTAAATTGCAGGATTTTGACAAACAAAAATGTCTGAATGTGACCTAAAAAATGTTAAATTATCTGAAACAATATGAGACATGACCTTGGTGTGCTCATGGCTACACCCTGTGTAACACATCTAAATGTTGATGCTTTTTTAATTAAATATACAATTAAAGTGATTTAGTATTGCATTATAGTGACTGCATACAGTAAATGACTTAGTAACTATAATAAATGTGTGCAGCAGAGGCAGACGTCTGACTGTCAGTAGGCTTCTGGGTCAAATTCCTGGAATGCATGATACTGCTTTTCCCATAATGCAATTCAAAAGCACTTCCTGGTAAATTACCATTTCTTTCAAACTCCATAACGCAGGTTTTTTTCGGTTAAAGATAAATATTTCAAGCCCCGCTGATGATGTCACCGGGGTCATACATCATGTAGCATATATCTCTTGAAGTGATATTTACCTTCTCCCTCCACATGCACTGATAAACAAACATTATTCATGCTTTTTCAGCTTCAGTGGAGCGTAGACTAACAGCAAGCGAGATAAAGTGGTTTTCTGGTGCGTTGCCAGCAGTGAGTGTCTTTCCCTCTTCACCTTCGAGGCTCACATGGCCCTGAATGACCCCCACCTGAGAGACAAGTGTACAGTATGATGGCGTATGGACAAGAGGAAAACAGCACTAAATGCAGGCTGTCAGCTGTTGATGCTGCTCATAGTTAGTATGTAATCTCCCAGCAGACATCACGCTCCAACTGTAACGCTCTCGATGTGGGTCAGCGTCTGATTTACAATAATGTATGCACACAACTGACACCACAACAAAGGTCTCGGAGCCACTTTGCTCAATCACAATCACTTGTCCTGCACTTGGCAATCGGTCTCAGGTTACCGTGTGCCACTTGAAATTTGATGACAGAGTCGGTTTGGACCCACAGCTCGGTTACTTAAAATAGATTCAACAATAATTCCTCAGAAAGGAAGACGGCAATAAAACTCTGAATTAGTTTTCTCTTATACATTTCTGTGCCAAAGCCTGTTGATGATCAGAGAGTACAGGCTTAAAACCCACAAAGGGTCCCTTTATAAAGTATTTAATTGCTTTATTATTGATTAATCATTTACTCGTGCTTTATAGATCGGTTATAAGCCATTAATCAACTTTTGGGTTGCCAGATTGTGGAAAATCCCTTTCTTATTTGTCATAAAGCAGTTATACATGTTAATATTCCATGAAGTAGTTATACCTAGATAGATTTCCACATTCTCCACTATTGTTTTTAATATTTGTAATGTGGCAAACCCCCCCAGAGGAGTATTTGACTTATTTCCCACAATGACTCCTCTGGCTCATCATGTAAATATTAATGACGTTGGTTGTTTTCTTACATGCAACGTGTTTAATCAAGGTTGGTTATGTATGAAAGGCATTCAGTGTAATGACTGCATGTTCGACTGAGCACTTCACACACTTATCGGGCACACAGAAAAAGGCTCTTTGAAAAATCACAGCCGCAGGGCGCGCACACACACACACACACACACACACACACCCTCAGCCTGTTGTTGGTGAAGGGAGTGGGTGAGTGTCAAAGGGAGGAAGAAAAACACACACATAATGAACCAACGCTACCTCAAGACATGCGGCTACACACTGGAGTATATCACTTCTTGATCATTGACATCAAACATCGTTGGCCTCTGACATTTCTCTTTCCCCTGGAGCAATGTATTTCTGTTGATGAATAATTAAAACGAATATTAACTTTGATGGGACGCAGATGATCTTTTTCGCCCGCCTTCAAATACATCTGGTGTGCTGTCAGACTGCGGGGGCCCTTGAATGTTTTATGAACGTGGGTGTAGTTCAGTGAGGATTTGGAATCGCACAATCCTTTCTGTGCATGGGCCTCTTTCACGTCGTTTCCTCAAGATGTCGAGCCTCCCGAGGTCCAGCGCACATAAACAACGACGCGCTGCGTAATGTGCGTAATGTGCAGGAAGCTGCAGGAAGCTGCAGGAAGCTGCCGTCCACACGCCCAGGTGTACACTGTGAGCCCATATATATGCAATACAAACCTTTGTTCTCTTTCATGATCACATGATCACACTGTAAAATCCTTCATTCAAAAACAAATCTATAGGATTTTTTTAAATGAGGAAATGTAACATGATAACCTCGGACACATTAAAGTGCAGAAACCAAAAATAAATTAATGCAAGGCATAAAGGAACTAATTCTTCCTCCTCGTGAGATCTGATGTCTACATACCAGACTCTTCTTTTACAGTCCAAATGTGTTCAACATTTAAAAAGGTGAAAAGCGATCAATAAAACACTAATTGGTCATTCGTGTGTGCAGGATTTGAATGTTTGCCTGTGGTGCCACCTTGTGGACTAGATGTAGACTGCATGTTTTTAAAGAACCGTATATAACATACATATATATATATATATACACATATATATTTATATAACATATATGCTGTGTATTTCATGTCTCCATCACCATGATGCTGTGTGAAACGTCTTCTTACAGGCATTTCATTTGTATTTGATCTGCTGCTCGCGATGCTTTAACCTTTTCCATTTGATTCCTATAACTCTTCACATGGACTCCACACAACCGCATGTGCAACGCCTCTTCAAACGGAGGCAAAGAACACAGTATTTCTGAAGTCAAACTGTCTGCCTGTGTTCGTTGGATCAAAGGAATCCGTCGCAGAACGAGTGAAAATGATCAAATCCTCAACGTGAGCTCCGACAGATTTCGACGTGCTCGTCTTCACAGGAACAACTGGCCGAGAAGACCCTGAGAAACCAGCCACCATCAATCAGATGTCAGGAAATCTCTCCATCAACGAGGAGGCATTAAAGATGATTGAAACAGTAAAGGTCACATCTCGTCATGTGCCGTGTAAAATCAGGAATGAGGCCGAGATGAGATGAGAGCCCCGGAGGTACGTGGAGCGTCTGGGATGCATCTCGTGGGAGGAGTGAGCGACAGCTCTGGTGAAAGAGACAGGCGGAGCAGAGATCACAGGACAGATCATTCGTGGGGATTCAACGACACCTGAGGGTTTACGTGAGGTTTGTGTTAAAGCTGCTTCATCTGCATGTAATATCTGAAACATTGAAGTAGAGCGTGCACAACTTCAACCAGCAAGGTGCAGCATTATTAACTTTTGTTATGACCATTATGAATTATGCTGGTGTGATAAAGTTCATGTTAAAAAGCAACACTGGTGCCCTTTCAGCAAGATTATGAAGAAGCTGAACCCAACAACCTCAGCATTACCATGCCCCAGTGTGTGATCTTAGATTGCGTGCAAGCGTTCCAGATATAAATTGTGAAGAGTAACAACAGCGTCCTGCCAGCTGTCCCATTTACAGCTCGATTTGGCTCTGTGACCTCCAACAATGACCCCCGATTCAGCGAATATAACGGCGCATCTGTCCCGACCGCGTGAGACTGAGCTACTGTGTTCGACGCTGGACTTTACTGAAGTGCCTGAACGTCGCCGCAGCTTCGAACACTTGATAGAAAACATCACAGTTTTATGCCCGTGTCCAGGAAGTGCTGGTTGTTTTTATTGAAACCGTTAAATATTTCAATCTGCCCGACACTGGAATGGTGGAAGCCTCCTTCCACTGACAACAACCTGATTACATTGTCTCCCTTTTAAAACATATTGACGAGGCCATACATGGATGAACTGTTGCTCGTCGGAGAAACAACAGTCCTGTGCAAGCCTTCCACAACTCTTAGATTAGATGAATACATGACATTTTAGTGATTGCAGTGGCGTGGAACACAAGTAGGGCTCTGTGCACCACTGTAGCCAATCACAATACAGCTGCAATATTCTTCCTGGTGATGCATACGCAACAAGTCCGTGGATTTGCATGGAGTGACTGGCAGTCGAGCGAGCGTTACTCTTCCACCGTGTCCTTCTTGCCGGTCTCCTGTCCTTCAAAGATGGGGTACTTGCTCTCCACTTCTGCCCAGGTCAACGTGCCGTTGGCCAAATCCCGAATAATCACAGGCAACTCGCTGACCTGAGGGGAGAAGAACATGTTAACTCGTGCACATGCAGAAGAGACTTGATGCCAGATGGAGGACGCATCAGTTGAACCTTAAAAAAAAACGAAGAGGGAATGTGTTCTGTACCTCGGCCCTGATCTGCCTCATCGAGTCGCGGTTTCTCAACGTGGCGGTGTGAGGCGTCTTGTTCACAGTGTCGAAGTCGATGGTGATGCCAAACGCCACGCCGATCTCGTCCGTCCTGGCGTAACGTCTGCCGATGGATCCCGCAGAGTCGTCCACCTTGTAAGACACACCGTTTTTGGACATGGCCTCAGCTAAGAGAGGGGAAGAGAGTTAACCAAGACAGCAGCAGCTCATTCTGTGTTCCCTCCTCAGACAGAAACAGACGCTGCACGGTATCATTATGTGGTCACTCACATAATTGCTTCACGAAGGGAACAAATTCCTGGTTTTGGCTCAGAGGCAGGACGGAGCATTTGTATGGAGCTACAGCAGCAGGGAAGCTGAAGTACTGCAGGGAAGGAAAACACAGCAGCAATGAAGGAAACCAGCCTAAAAATCACAAACGCATTCAATCACAACGATCATTTTGGGCAACAAGGTATCGTGCTTTTACTGCGAGACTGCAACATTAGTCTCTAACGTCTAACTTAGTGAGAGCGGTTAAAAGAAACGACAACAACGTCACCCATCACACGTGTTGTTGATCCACAGACTTACCGTTCTCTGTTCATCACCTTCTCTGACTTGGAATGTGTGCTCAAAGATGGTGTACATGATCCTGCCGATGCCAAAGGAGGGCTCGATTACATTGGGAACAATTTCCTCCACTGTGGACGACGGGGACAAACAGAAAATGTGTTAGAAGTGTCGCCAAGTATCCAAACATATGACAGGATGTCATTCTTTCATGCAAAGAATTGCAGAAAATTCAGTTTTCAGTATTTCAAGTAGGGAGATTTCCTGCTTTTCTTAATATTAAACTGAATATTTTGGGTTTTGGACAACAACAAAAAAACGTTTAAAGACATCAAGTTGGATTTTGAATCCCATAAATCTCACCATACAGAGTCTTCTGGAATCGCTTCACACTGACCATGTCCTTGGTGAGTTTGAAGGACTTGCCTTCTGACTCGATGGTGAACTCTCTGGGGAATAAAAACAACACAAATTGAACGTGCTGCGAATGACTAAACCAGATCCTTTCATCATCATCAGGCTCCTGCACATCCTGTGCAACTCACCCAGTCTCATTGAGCAGCTTCTCCTGGTCTGTGATGAAGCACTCGTCACACACAGACAGATACTCCATGGCTATCTTGGCATCCTTCTTGTACGCCTTCCCAATGGCTCCTTTGTTGGGCTCGAACTGGACGACATTTACAACTTTGTGTGGAGAAGTTAAGGAGACTAACGAGGCATCTGGGTGCTTAAAGACCTCTTTGCTGTTTGATGGAACAAAGATTTAAACGCCGCGACAGTTAAAGGATATGGGTTCTTTTAGAGCTTTTTCTGCGACCAACGGGACCTTTGTCGCTCGCGCGTGGCATTGCAGATCAAAGCAAGACCGGTCGGCACACCCCACGATCTCGATCCAGCCCTGCAAGAGACAAACATTTACTTTGAGCACAAGTCTGCGGACTCCCCCGATGAGCCGTCAGGAAACACTGCGATGGAACGTACGTATGAGGTTTTGGTTTCAGCGTCCCAGCAGTCACAGGCGTAGTGAGCCATCTCGTTGTCCATGTGCTGTCGGAAACGCAGCTTGTCTTTGGCGATACCAACTTTAGTGAGGTAGAGGTAGATCCTCCCGATGAAATATCCCAGGACGGAGTTATTGATCACTCCCTTAAAGAGACGGAACAATCAATGGGTGTGAAAGTTCATTCTTGTCCTTTAAAACGCCAGCTGGACAAGATCATATGTCAAATGGGATTTATTTAAATAACTAATAATTATTCCAGCTACGTATCCATCTTACTCAAGATGATATTGAGCTTCCCATGTAAAACCTTCTCTCTCTAAAAGTTCATCAGTTTATTTTTATATAGCGATTCCAACCTGCTCCACGGCGTCGCCCAGCTTCATGATTTGTGCAGACTGGCCGCTGGTCTGAGCCTTGGAGGAGTACAACGTGATGTCCAGGTCGGCCACGTTGGAGAACTTAGGGTGGACCTTCTCACTCGGATCCACAAAGTGCTCAATCTCAGCCATGGTGAACTCCCTGCGTGGGAATGTGGAGCAATTACATTCTGGTTTAATGTCACGAGTCACAAAGTACCTGTGAGAACAACAGGAGACACCAGTGGATCTCTCACCTGACACGAATGAGTCCAGAGCGAGGAGAGATCTCGTTCCTGAAGGAGTTTCCTATTTGCGCAGCAGCAAAGGGAAGTTTTCCCTGGTTGAACTCCAGCAGACGCTTGAAGTTGAGGAAGATTCCCTGAGCGGTTTCAGGCCTCAGATAGCTGCAAAGTTCAGATTACAAATCACTCAACAAGTGATAAAAATGCAAAATAAAGGAAATATTCTCCACAGAATTATGTTTCCTTTTACCCCGCCATGTTCCCTCCGGGTCCGATAGACGTCTTGAACATCAGGTTGAAGGAGACGGGAGCTGTGAGGTCATTTCCTGTAGTGGGGGACTTGACGTTGTATTTCACAAAGAGGTCGGTCAGTTCCTGCTGAGTGTAGTTGTCCATCTGAAAATAATATTGGAGTCAGGGAATAATTAAAAACCCGGTCAGAAACAGAAACAACGAGAGCGTTTTGTGTCCGTCAACAACACGAACCTGAGTGGTGACTTCCTCCATCTCAGCCTTCTTCTCTGCTGAACACTTCTTATCAGACATCAGCTTCTGGAGGTGAGCTGGAAGACACGGAAACATGAACACAATGCTTTCACACACACACACACACACACGTGATAATACATAACATGACATATTTTCATTACATAACATTTTGCTATCTGAGCCAATTTGCCTCCAAGTCTTGCAGGAACTGACACGTTCTCTCTAAATCTAAATTCTTTTCCCGCTAAGCTTTTTTGGCACAGCTCCCGTCTCTGTGATCAAGGCGGCCGGCTTGTATTGCTATGAAAGCCCTGTGTGATTTCTACCATTGCAGCCACTTCCATTCTCCCTCAGGCTCTACAGTGATACTCAGAGTTTGGCCAACCAGCAGCAGACCTCGTCCATCCCCCCCCCTCTGCAGAACCCCAGGAATAATACACAGGAACGGCTTACAAAGACCTCTGATGGGGTTTGTATTTAGGATGACTAATCTTCAGTTTACACTGTAGTGGAAGCCAAGTCTCTAAATATACACTGACACACAGGATGTACAAAACGCTGACCTTTGAGCAGGTGGTCGGCCCTGAAGCATTCGCCATTCTTGACATCTTTCACCATGTAGTCAGCAAATTTGTCCACATGTCCTGATGTCCTTAATGAGGGAACAAACAAAACATTTAACTTATAAAGACGTGCTGCATGGAGGAGTTACTAATGTTTGATTCCATCACATCGATGTACCTGCCACCGGGCTATGGAAGGCTGCTGTATTGGCAGCTTCCATGCATAAAATCGCAGAATCAATATGCGCCTGTTTATAAAAACCCACAGCTCAGCACTTTAGAGCCGACTCTAAGCATCACAAAGCAGCAGTTTCTAACAGTATCCTCAATTAAATACACACACACACACACACACACACACACACAACACTGTTTAACACACACACAGAAGACAGGATTCATACATTCTTACACACCAAACACATTTCAATCAGCGGACAAAAGCATTAAAGGACTCCTACTTGAGGACTGTCTCGGGGGTCAGCATGGTGCAGTCGATCTCCAGGATCTGCTCCTCCTGGATGAAGTGCTGCCTCCAGGCCTGCAGGATGTTGTTCTTCAGGGCGCAGCCCACGGGGCCGAAGTCGTACAGGCCGCTCACACCTGAGGAGCATTACTGCATGGTAACAGAAAGCTTAAAGACTTCTGTGTACGGTGATTTACGTGACAACTGAAGCCTTTATTTTCCTAACACTAGCTTTCCAAGTCTTACCTCCATAGATGGCAAAGGCCTGGTCGTAAAAGAATCGCCTCTTGAGGGTATCCTCCATCTTGATTCGATCAACAATGTCATCATTGGGTTGTAAGGACAGTTCCTGCAATGAGAATTGTATTCTTGACACCTTTCACCGTGTGATTTGTCCACGTCATAAGAAAAAACAACAAAAGCAACAAAACATCCCACTTATGAAGATTTCATAAGGTCACAAAGGTCTTAATGCTGTGAGTTTAAAATAGAGTTGAGTTTAATGCCTCAGGTATCATCATGTGACCTGTTTGGAACTTCAGTCACGTGATACACGGTGGTCTTACTTACACGGGGTGTGACAGCAGCATCTATAAGAGCTCTAGTGGACCTATGGGCTTCAATTATTATGTTATTACCTTTTTATTTATTTATTATACATTCCATGTTAGAGCTCAGATGTGTAACATCTTCCAATAAAATGTGTCATAATACCTGCATCTGGAGCCAGCACCCATTTCTGCTTGTTGGGTTGATAAATGAACTGAAGTGTTGGCACACAGTCCCTACATTTTAAATTAAAGTGCATCAAAATGTGCAGCAGAGCCTGGTTATTAACGGGAGAGCCGACAAGAGTAGTGATGCATCTACAATCCCATTCATCAGGTCTTTTTATGCACAGCAAACGTAAGGCTTGGAAGAGGATTGTAAGGTTGTTGATACAGACTCGATCAGATTCAAATGCACAGTTGAACTGCACTCACCTTGGCTTCAAAAGTTCTCTTCCTTGCTTTCAGTTCAGCCACAGCTTTAGTAACGTCCACATCTGGAGCTCCATCCTGTTTCATTTGGCGCACAAGGTCCCCCTAAAACAGAGAGGGGCTTGAGACTAGCATACAGAAACCCCCTGAGCCGGCTACAACTACATTACAACTCAAGTCTGGGCATGTTTACAAAGACATTCGCTCATTCTTGGTAGCAGCATTAGCTTTCCCCTCTTTTGATTAACCCCACCCTGCTCAAAAATATCTGCAGCAGCAGATTGAAACGTGGCAAAGGGTGCAGACATGACTGCCGGCTAGCGTTAGCAGCTAGCTAGCTAGCAACGCTCTCCTCTTTCATTGACAGCTTCATAAGCAGCCGGTTAGCCGGCTAGCCTGTCAAGCTAGCATCTTCACTGTGACCCGGTGAAAGGCAATAAAACATATATAACCTTAAAAAAAAAAAAACGTAGACCATAACGGTATACATAATGAGATAGCAAGTGTTACCTGTTCTCTGACAGCAAGCCTCAAAGGGGCGAGAATCTCTTCAATGTTGCTGTCCATAGTGTGTCCGTCCGCTCGCTGCAGCCAAGGGCTTTTCTTTTTGCTCTTACACAAGACCGACGTTGAAAACGGTCTGTTTTCCGGTGGGAAGCGGAGCGACTGCCGTACGAACAGGACCGTAGACACCGGACAGAAGGTGGGAATCTGAGTGCTGGTCCTCAGCAGTGCTGATGCTGCGCTACGAAGCATGGACCGCCGTAATGCGAGAACAGAATGATGAAATCTCTGGAAGTAAGTAAACGCAGCTTCCGGTCCGGTCAAGCACTTTCACTACGGCCGGCAGCGACGCTTAACAACGTATCGGCAGATTCGTCAAAAACAATAAAAAAATTAAACAGTTAAAAAATATTGGGAAAGTATGGAACAGAAAATGACATTCATTCCACTATTTTCTGAGAATAATACCATTTTTTTCAGCGTTGGTTTATATTTAAATGTTAGTTTAACCAGTTGTAGCTGCACCAGTGTACTAGAAACTGTCCAGCTGTCAAAGTGTGTAGGCTATATGAAGAAGAGAATATGTCGATCGAATATATGTGCAAAACATGTCCAAGCATAACAGTTAAGCAAAAAAAAACACACTTTAATTTCAGCAAAAGGGTCTAATGCTTGATATTGCAAAATTAATATCCAGGCTCGGTACCTCACAGCAAGGTCACAGAATAATATCAATGCAGCTTATTTTTATCCAGTTATTTTTGTTATCAGAAACATGTTTACTAAGGTAATACATCAAGTGACAAGTATAGTCTTTTTTTTTTTCCATAGACTTCTATACAACCAGTCTTATTGCTGCAACCTGTGGAGCCGCCCCCTGCTGGCTATTAGACAGAATGCAGGTTTAAGGCACTTCCGCATTGGCTTCACTTTTCAGACCCGGAGGTTGCTGCTTGGTGCTTTGGGAGCATCATATGTGGTCAGTTGTGCACACAAGTAGGAGTGGGAGAACAAGGGTCCCAACAACCTACTAGATCCCCTACTAGGTTTATTCAGCCATGCAGGATGCATGTAATATACGTGTTGTCCGAGCTTCCTGGATGATGCAACAGAAAGCCCTCGTTACAGACATTCATACATCCCCTAGTTAGATCAAAGAGACGCCTCCCCTTGTTTCCCCTCAGCTTGAAGTAAACGTGAAAAGAAAAGTGAAATCAGTTCAGTCCAGAGCAGATCCACAGCTGTCAGCACGAGGAGCTCTGTGCACTAAACTTTTCATTTACGTGTCAAGATGGAACAAGTACTCGCGCCTTTAAGGGAGTCTGTGAGGCAACAGGTGAGATACTCTGCAGACACACCTCGATTGGAGAATTTTCTTTAGAGCACAATATACACTTCAAGAGTATTTCTATGATTATGAAATTATTTAACATACAGAAATAACACCGACGATTTTAGCATCTAAGCAGCCTCAACAGACTGTTCATAGTTTCACAGTGAAAACAGATGTTAAATAATGTCTATGCAAAATGTGCACGTTGTTTGACCACCTGTTCAACAGGTTTATTATTGCTGGAGGGGCTACTGTTGCTCTAAACGCGTATTTTGGATTTTGGCTATTTATAATAAAATGTATTGAGGATCATTGTGTGAGACTCCCCCCGCCAAACAGACATTACATTTTTTTTAATATATATATATAGCCTACAGGCAATGTTTATCAATGAAAGATTAAAGTAGTTAATTTTTTTCCAAGGTAAATGTCGAAGTTTTTCTCCATTATTACATTTATGTCAAATCTATGACACTTTTTCTTCAGGGTGACTTTGTGCATCAGTTGAAAAAAAAAGGTGCCAACGAGCAGGAAATAAGAAGAGCTGTTGCAGAACTGAAAGCCCGGAAGAAGATTCTTGAAGCAAAAGTGAGAATCTCTTAACCTAAACTTCCTGACCCAACACCATCCTTTGGTTCCACTTTCCATTTGAGTAACAGAGGGGGGGTTCTTTCCGTGTAATTCTGGCATGGTAAAACTATTCTAATTGGTATTATTTTGAAACCCTGACTTGTAGGAGCTAGCTTTGCAGTCCAAAGATGACACAGTGGACCGAGTGAAGATGGAGGATACCCTAAAGAGGAGATTCTTCTACGATCAGGCTTTTGCAATATATGGAGGTATAACTGAAAGTAACAGTTTCCAGTAAGATATATTATGTATGCTCTGAGGAAGGTCTCTTAGGCCGAAAGAGAAACACTGCATAGATCTAACCTCTTCTATCAGGAGGATATTCCCCCTACATTTCAATGATTAGACTAATAACTGATGTTTGTTTCTCAGGTGTGAGCGGCCTGTACGACTTCGGCCCCGTGGGCTGCGCCCTGAAGAACAACATCCTGCAGGTGTGGAGGCAGCACTTCATCCAGGAGGAGCAGATCCTGGAGATCGACTGCACCATGCTGACCCCCGAACCTGTCCTCAAGTAACAAACTCCAAAACAAACGCAACAACATTTTCATATTCCAACTTGACTGAGTAAGTGTCCTTAAACCTGTGGGCTGTTTACAGGACGTCGGGGCATGTGGATAAATTTGCTGACTACATGGTGAAAGATGCCAAGACTGCAGAGTGCTACCGCGCTGATCACCTGCTCAAAGGTGACTGTACCAATGAGCCTCCCCTGAGCTTTCCATTATGTCTTTGCATTGCTAACAAGGTGTCACACAATATCTCTTTTACAGTATGTCTGTGCCATAAAGACTAAACTTTGAATTAAGAATATCCTCAGTGACTTACAGGCATACATAAAACCACTTTTCTAGTAAATAGACTCAAAGCAACATTAACAGAGTGGCTGTAAATGTGTGTATTAAATGCAAAGTAATACTTTTTACAATCTTGCACTGTTCTATAGTTTAGACATTTTTATATGCACCTGTGTTTCTCTTATATTTTGGGTTAATGGCCTTTATACTTCGTTAAATTGATTAAATGATGAAGTCAGACTGAGTAGCTGACGGCAGTTTGAAAGAAGATAAACAAAGACAATTGCAATTAATAATAAAAAATTAACCAAAATGTTTACAATTTCTGCAAGCAAGGAGCCTATTGTCCATACGGGCTCAGCTCAGCATACAAATATAATAATTAAGAGTCGATTAGTGATTTAAAAATGTGTTTTCACTTCTTTCAAGGTCAACATTTCACGAATGAATCACTAACAGCTGCTAAATGAGCCGTTTTGTTTCCCCGCAGCTCACTTAAAACAACTGATGTCTGATGAGAAATGCTCAGAGGAGAAGGCGGCCGAGATGGAGGATGTAATCACTCAGGTGGGTGCTTCTCACACACACACACACACACACACACACACACACACACACACACGCTGCTGGATATACTGACATCTGCTGGTTGGAAAATAATCCTCTCGTGTTTTGCTCTTTGTTCCAGATGGACAACTACACTCAGCAGGGGCTGACCGACCTCTTTGTGAAATACAACGTCAAGTCTCCCGCCACAGGAAATGACCTCACAGCTCCCGTCTCCTTCAACCTGATGTTCAAGACGTCTATCGGACCTGGAGGGAACACGCCGGGGTACTGATCAGTGACATCTGTGGACAGTGAGAGAAACATTTGCTGTATTGAACTCGTGTAAAGAATAATTGTAACTTTGCAGCTATCTGAGGCCGGAAACCGCTCAGGGAATGTTCCTCAACTTCAAACGCCTGCTGGAGTTCAACCAGGGAAAACTGCCCTTCGGTGCCGCTCAGATCGGAAACTCCTTCAGGAACGAGATCTCTCCTCGCTCTGGACTCATTCGCGTCAGGTAGTCCGACGCTCCTTAGTTACTCACCTGCAAGTTATAATGACAACACAGTTCTAAACTTCTCCTGCTTGCAGAGAGTTCACCATGGCTGAGATTGAGCACTTTGTGGACCCAAACGAGAAGATCCACCCTAAGTTCTCCAACGTGGCCGACCTGGACATCCTGCTGTTCTCCTCCAAGGCTCAGACCACCGGCCAGTCTGCGCAAATCATAAGGCTGGGGGACGCCGTGGAGCAGGTTGGAATCATTTCCTTGACTTATTATTATATATTGTGGACACGGACTAATGTTATAACCCTCATGTAACATTATAAACCATTAATGCAAGATTAAACAGCAGGAAAGGGAGGATTTTGTTAGAAATGTCACATTATAAAACTCCTACATATTCAATATTGTTACAGTAAGTGCCATAGAAATGTCTTTCTTTTGCATAATTAGTGCTAAGATAAGTTCTTTCTGTAATTAGTATCAGATTAACAGGATCAGTTGTTGTACTCACTTTGCATTTGATGGACTCTCATCATTATCTCTTCTGTGTCCGCTGCAGGGAGTGATCAACAATTCAGTGTTGGGTTACTTCATTGGAAGAATCTACCTCTATCTCATCAAAGCGGGCCTGTCCAAAGAAAAAGTGCGCTTCCGTCAGCACATGGACAACGAGATGGCCCACTATGCCTGCGACTGCTGGGACGCCGAGTCCAAAACCTCCTACGTCAGTATTTTCTCGGTTATTCGCACATATAGATTGAAGATTTCGTCGACGCCAAAGTCAAAACAAGTTTTGTTTTTCTGTCTCAGGGCTGGATTGAGATTGTGGGCTGTGCTGACCGCTCCTGCTATGATCTTTCCTGTCACTCCAGAGCCACCAAGGTCCCTCTGGTGGCTGAGAAGCCCCTGAAAGAACCCATATCCTTCCATTCTCCACGTCCAACAGGCTGAAATCTAATTAGAACCATTTGAGTATGTTGTACGCTCCAAAATGTATAATTTAGCATGTACGTTATATTCTGCAATCACTCAATTTTGGGGACATGAGGTGGATGCAATGTTGTCCTCTGCAGTGACTGATACAACCAATAGGGGTCGCCAAAGCCAGCAATGTTAAAGACTTTCAAAGATGTGTTCTGCTTATTGTCACGACATGTGGATGTCAATTTCTGCCGTTTTCTATCTTCCTTATTGAGCTTCATGAGTTTCTTTTGCGTAAAAGCTGGAATCCTCCTGTTTTACTCCTTAACTTCTTCACACAAAGTCGTAAACGTCGTCCAGTTTGAGCCCAATAAAGGAGCCATAGGAACAGCCTACAAGAAAGATGCCAAGTTGGTTCTGGAGTACCTGGCGGCCTGTGATGAATGTTACATCAGTGATCAGGAGAAGCTTCTGGACAAAAATGGGTAATTTCTGACTCTAATTTCTGTATTTCTGAACGTGTTTGTGCATATTTATATTGCAAAGTTAATTCTGTGATGTTTATGTCTGTAGAGAGTTCAGCGTCGAGACACAGGGCGGAACATTTAAAGTGACCAAAGACATGGTCAGTGTGAAGAGGTTCCAGAAAACTGTGCACGGTAAGAGCGACACCGAACCCGAGCAGCAGAACTGAGAGGTTTTTTTTTTCATGTGGGAAAACAACCGTCTCTATTTTCCCACAGTGGAGGAGATTGTTCCCAATGTAATCGAGCCGTCCTTTGGCATCGGCAGAATCATGTACTCCATCTTCGAGCACTCGTTCCGCATCCGACAGGGCGATGAACAGAGGACGGTAAGAATGAGATCCGAGTGAGAATAACATGTTGGTTTGAATGTTTTTACTCTTCATCTAACTGAAGACGATTTATTTCTTGTCCAGTATTTCAGCTTCCCGCCGACCGTGGCTCCGTACAAATGTTGCATCCTTCCTTTGAGCCAAAAACAGGAGTTTACGCCATTTGTCCTCCAGTTATGTGAGTGTGATTCAGCTTCATGAAGTTTAAAGAAATAGTTTGGGAAACACTCTTTCACGTCAAGACTTAGATGAGAAGATCGACACCACTCTCACGTTTGTTCGTTGAATTTGAAGCTGGAGCCAGGGGGGACGGTTAGCTTAGCTTAGCATAACAAGGGGAAACCGCTACCCTGGCTCTGAACATAACATCTTCCTACCAGCACCTTTTAAAGCTCTATATTTAACTTTAGCTGTGTGTGGGTGGGGTTGTTTTTCAGACTTAACTGTGGACAGTAACTTCTGAGACTCCAGCTTTTTATGCTAAGCTAAGCTAACTAGCTGTAGCTTCATGTTTAACGAATATTTAATATTTTTGTTTCTACTTTTCCTTCTGAAGCTTCTCTATTCAATCTGATTACTAATTGTTGTCTCCTTCTTTCTCCTTTTAAGCTGAGGCAATGACTAAAAACGGTGTTTCCTACAAAGTGGACGACACTTCAGGATCCATCGGGAGGCGCTACGCCCGGTCAGACGAGATCGGCGTGGCGTTTGGCATCACCGTGGACTTCGACACGGTGAACAAGACGCCTCACACGGCCACGCTGAGAGACCGCGACTCAATGAGGCAGATCAGGGCCGAGGTAGAACGATCCACTACCTGCAGCTTCCATTAACTAAATGCGTGGCGTGTACAGTATCACATTCAGGTCGTTTGTTTGGTTCTAATATACAAAATCGTACCTCAGGTGACGGAGTTGCCAGGGATGGTTCGAGATCTGGCTAACGGCACCTTGGCGTGGGCGGAGGTGGAGAGAAAGTACCCCATCTTTGAAGGACAGGAGACGAGCAAGAAGGAGTAGCCAAACGGGAGCGTCTCTACTGTATGAACAGGACCAAATTGTGAATGAAGATTTTACATTTTACCAGTCTCGTGCATTTTATATTTCTACAGCAGCATGTGAAGGTGTCACAGTAGATACAGCCAGGTATGGACTGGGGTTTGATACGTTTCTTTAATACTTTATGCCTTGGTTAACCATTTATAATAAAGTATATGTTGCATTGGTATTCCTTTTCTTTAAAATGTGTATTTCCAGCTGTATTGACACCACTGCATCTCTCTGCATTGTACTTAGTGTTGCTGTCACTAGACGGCACTGTGTGTTTCACAGTTCATTGTAGAATTTGAGAGGCATGGATGGACGTTTGGCTACAGCTTAAAATTGCAGCAGGCTTAGCCCCTCCCAAAACAGATCTGGCAACCAGGAATATGGAAAATAGCAGCAAGACAAAAGAGACTTTTAATTTGTGAAATATTTAACATTTCTTACAAAACCAATGCACACATAAGCAAAAGTAATAATTGCACGTGCATATATTTAATCTCTTTTGCTTATAATATAGTTTGATGCTATATGTGTGACATAATAGAGAGTGGATTTACTCTGCTGCATCATTTAGAGAAGTATTGTAGGTGGTAGGGGAAGTTAAAACATGCCAAGATGAAATACCTAATAGACCTAATGTGAGGCTTACATTGTGTTAGCAGCATGTCCCGCCCCCTCTGTGTCAGTGGTCAAAGTATAAATACATCATGTCACCTTTAACCAGCTCCCTCTCAGGGAGTCAGAGGGACTCGCAGCCCACCCTGAGCAGATGTAAAAGTTTACATATCCTTACATGCTTTTATTTCTTTCTAATATGACATTTTAATCTGCGTTGTTCCCACACTTTTTGTACAAACTGAAAAAAAAAGTGCGTTTTTATAGCAACTTCTTCGGGCACGCAACTGCTGCGTTCAAGGTCAGTATCACAACAGGTGCTGCGGAGGACAGACTGGAGAGCGTGACCGTGTGGCATTTAAACAACAGCCTGGCATTGTGAGGAGAAGACAGGCAGCGACTTTTAGAGACATATAAACATATATATACGTGTGTGTGGGGGCTGTTATGTGCAGACCTGACGTATCATTTTAAATGTTTTCCGCATTACTAAGCATGCAACGTTGTTTTGATGCTAAATAACGAATGAAGATTGTTGGGATATAAATAGCAGCTGATGTATGTTGTTGGGGGTCTCTTGAGTTTGTATCTGTGGATCGCCCTCCACTGTTCTTTTTAGCTGATAATCACAATCAAGTTAATGGATGATGTCTTTTAGGACTTTAAACAATCGTTTCACAGACACGTGAAGCACATGATAATGCATTCTTCTTCATGGCTCTGATGTCCCTGAAATGTAAAAGAGAAATTAAATGTACACACGTATCAGAAGTGTACACATCCCCGAGTAGCCTACTGTACAGTTTTTCCATTTTATGCAACTGTATTCGTCTACTCCACTACATATCATAATGGAAATACTTTTACTCTTCTAAATGCATTTGACAAAGACACTAACTAGTTACGTTGCAGAAGAATATTGCACATGCGATGATGCATTTTCACAGATGAAACTAGTTTAAATGAGCTTCAATGCACACATGCATCAGTACTAATGAGAATCAAATAGCAATCTGAATGTAGCCACTCTGATACAGGGTACTTTTACTACTATTAGTACAATTTTGTCATGTAAAGTATAGTTTTTTAGTTAAACAAAGCTCTAAAAATGCTTCACTTACGAGTTAAATTATTGACTACTTCATACCTCTACTCTACTACATTTCACAAGGCAATATCAAACATTTTACTCCACTAAATACATTTTTAAAGTTATCCTTACTTTGTGATGCATTGTTAGATTAATGTACATAAAAGCTCTAACGTTAAAGGACCACAAATGATCCAATAATAATAATAATCACACTGACAGGGGCCATTCAATGAGTACTTTTACTTTTGATTCTTACTTTGTTACGAATACGAATAACATTTTAAGTGGAGGACTTTTTTTTACTTTTAAAGGGGTATTTGTACATGTTGGTATCGCTACTTTTATTAAGTAAAGGCTCTGAATACTTCTATCATTGGTACAAATTACAAAAAAGTGCAAAAAGTACAGAAAAATGGCAAAATCTCGAAGTATCGTGGAGTAAAAGAACAAAGTAAAAAGGAAATACTCAAGTAAAGTTGCTCTCGTGCAGAACTTCTGATAGAAAGTAAAAGTACAAAGAAAGTACAAAACTTCACACGAGACAGTGACCTAAATCAAGGGTGATTGACAGGTGGAGAAGTCTATTTTTAGTCACGTTAGAATAGATGTCGCATCGCTGCACTTTCCTTTTTATTTTTAACTTCACATCTGTACACAACGATGTCTCCTGTGAGCCCGAGGGTCAGAGATACGACGAGCATCAGTTTCTTATTTACAGACGAGATAAGGAAACTCTGACGTGCTGTAATGCCACCTGGTGTCATTCCAGAAGTAAGAAAAACAGGTTGAGTTGTAAAATATAAAGTGTTGACTGGTTTGATGACGGTGTGTTCAGGAGCATCCAGAGCTCTTATCGTCTGTGTCACCATGGGGATCAAATCTGCACTTCCCAAATATGAGATCTACTTCTACAACACGGTGCTTTGTCTGGCCATGTTCTGGGCCGGCAGCTGGATCTCTGAGGTGTCCAGTTGTGAGTACGAGAGAGAACACACACACACACACACACACACACACACACACACACACACACACACACACACACACACACACACACACACACACACACACACACACAGGTCTTTTCAATGATTCTGGCACGGCAGACACTTTGACTTGTTATAGTAGGAAAACCAGATGTGTTGCTAACGTATAAACTTCTCAAATCCTACATTTCGGAAGAGATCAGTGCATTATGTTACCAGAAAATGAGTCTCGACTGTGAACCTGATGCTGTGGCACGAGATAGAACTTTAGCATTGTGTAGTGCAGTCACCAGCAACACAATGTGCAGTACACACACAGTTCAGTGTCACTGTGTGAGGAGTCAGAGCTATGCAGACCCCGCAGAGGAGATCAGGTTTCGGTATTAATACCACGGAGCACAAGAAGAAAATAGATCCTGTGTTGCCCTCTGCAATTTATTTTATTTATTTATTTAATCATACTTTCTTTGTATTTAAAAGAAATTCACAATACTTTTCTTCAGCCAGTG
This sequence comes from Cottoperca gobio, assembly GCF_900634415.1. NCBI lineage: Eukaryota > Metazoa > Chordata > Actinopteri > Perciformes > Bovichtidae > Cottoperca > Cottoperca gobio. The sequence continues at coordinate 2,635,333 of NC_041374.1, read as the reverse complement.
TAAACAGAAAGACTTTCAAACCCAGCGTGAAGCCAGGATGGTACTACTTTGGGAGGAAAAGGGTGAGATAACATTCAAAGCTTATATCAAGACATTTGTCGTTGATGTAAAGATGTTTCTAATCTCTCTTTTCTTCTTCGTTGATCGACAGGATACGGCTGATTTTGAGTGGGTGATGTGGTTTTCCAGCTTCAGAGAGCACATTCTGTTTGCTCTCTGTGGTCATGTGCTGTTTGCTAAGATCTGCACCATGTTGGCTCCACAGGTGCTTCTACTCACTGACGAATTGATTCACTGAAGAACAATGTAGTTAAGAAGGACTCCAAGCTAAAAGTATTGAGCCTCTGTGAAACACCCAGAGGTTTCTCTCACTGTTGTGTCTTTAAGAATACGTGGCGTCACAATATAGTCACACAGTGGCTTTTTATATCATGAGCTAAACAGCAGATGATGAATGAGACCAGGTGGAAAGAACGAGTGAGATGAAGGGTGGACGATGAACCCTCCAAATTAAAATCTTCCATCCGTACGGCAGTAAAAAAGCTTTTCTTAGATATTAAAAGACTGTAAGGAGATTTTATTATCTGCAGCTTTATATTTACAAATTACAGAACGCATCATTAGACTCACTTTGTAGAGAAAGTATCAAGACTTTTATTTTGTTTACTGTGTCGCTCATGAAACCAGCGATAGAAGATGTATTCAGATCCTTTATTTAAGTAAAAGTACTCACCAAATTTCAAGACACGCCAAATCTGGAGGGGACAAGAAATGCAAAATTGTAATCTGGAAAAGCAATTAGATAAAAGTAGTGCAGTAAAAAGTACTTGGTGGTGACACTACGTTCTCTCCACAGCACAGGTCCCTGGTGTACATGGTGTACGGGCTGCTGGCCGTGTGGACCAGTATGGGCTGGACCTACGTCACCCTCATCCTGTCCCACTGCATCCTGCTCTACAGCATCTCCTTAGTGAAGATCCGCTGGCTTTGCTTCGTCACCGGCCTGTGTACCCTCGCTACATTCAAGTGTGAACCTTTTGTGTCCTGGCAGGTAAACGGCTGCGTCTTGTGACATCACTTATGAGCAACAGTAAAGGGATTGTTTCATGCTTTTATTTGTTTTACTCCATATTTAGGCGGGCTTTGTGGACGGGGACTTTGCGATGCGTCACATTCTCTTCTATGGAGGTTGTGGGTTCACCATCATGCGCTGTATGAGCTTTGCTCTGGAGAACTGCGAGAGGAAAGAAGGAAACTACAACATCCTGGAGCTGCTCAAGTACAACTTCTACCTCCCCTTCTTCTATTTCGGGCCCATCATGACCTTTGATAAGTTTTATGTTCAAGTAAGTTCATCTTATTATCCATCCAGCAGCTCAGGCGTTGTTGGGCCTTGTTCATTTAAGGCCCTATGATGGCGTTGTATTCATGGAACAGCTGTTCCTAATCTTCTTGATTTGTTAAACGAAGCAATATCTCTTTGCATATATTAATGAGGCCAACCAAAGAGCTTTATCTTGTTTTTAAATATATTTTTAGAGCTAAAAGGGGTTAAAATCATCCTTTAATTCATAGGAAAAATAAGAAATATAAGAGGAATATCTGAAAGGAGGACTGTGGAGGTCACATGTGTCTGCTGCCCCCTGCAGGCCAACAAGTCAGACCTGACCAGGAAAGAGAGGGAGATGTGGAACATCAGTCTGCAGGGCCTGACCCACCTGGGAGCCATCATTGTAGTGGACGTCCTCTTCCATTTCATGTACATCCTCACCATCCCCACCGACCTGAAGCTGCTGAAGCATGCCTCCGACTGGGCTCTAGGTCTGTGCCACCTCCCCGAAATACTTAATGTTTTGACTTAAAGCAGTGACAAGTTAACCAAAATAGACTTCTTCTTTGTTTTTACAATACAGTGGGCCTGGCTTACTTTAACCTGGTGTATGACTGGGTCAAAGCAGCGGTCATGTTTGGAGTCATCAACACAGTGTCCAGACTGGATCATCTGGACCCTCCCAAGCCACCAAAATGCATCACTATGCTCTACGTGTTTGCAGAAACGTGAGTTTACACAGCTGGATCAATTTTTGGCCGATTATACTTTACGAAATTGTAAAAGTAAAACCGCTTTTCGTCTTCTTTCATAGCCATTTTGACAGAGGGATCAACGAGTGGCTGTGCAAGTGAGATCAATACATTTCTCCTCTTTTTAAATCTCGTCAAATGTAGAGGTTCTGATGGCAGTCTCATTATCCGCAGGTACGTGTACGATCACCTGGGAGGGAAACATGACAACGTGGTGGAGGAGCTGGTGGCCACACTGTGCACCTTCGGCGTCACCATCCTGTGGCTGGGACCCTGCGAGGTGGTGCTGCTCTGGGCTTTCTTTAACTGTTTCGGACTCAACTTTGAGTTGTGGGCCGCCAAGTTCTTCTCCATGGAGCCTTTTGCTTCTTTAGAGGTTTGTCAGCTGAGGTTGCCTTTTACATGTCAGTTAGGACACAGACACAAAATGCTTTTATATAAAGTAGTGTAATAATGTTTCATGTACAGATGTCAATGTCAGAAGCAACGTCCCGCCGGATTAGAGGCGTCTTCAACTCTTTGAACTTCTGGAGCATTGTGTTGTACAACATCCTGGCCTTGAACAGTTTGGACTTTGCCAAGTTGGTCGCCAAGCGGCTGCTTCTCAAAGGTGATTTATTGTTTTAATTTCAAGAGCTAGATTTTTTATGAACTCTAATAAACCCTGAAGTTTTCCTTTCTTTCCCAGGCTTCCCTATAACCACTATCATCGTCATGTTTGTGACATACTGCCTGATTCAAGTGATTAAGGAGAGAGAGAGGCAGCAGGCTCTCATCGACGACCCCGATCCTCTTCCTCCCGCTGCCCCTCCGATCGCAGCCGCCCCCAGCCCCACCGCTGCTGCAGCTACACCCGCAGCTACACCCACTGCAGCTCAACTAGTCTCAGATCCCAGCAAGGAAAAAGCAGAGTAGATATTTGAGGTTCACTTCAGCGAAGGACGTAAAGAGTATTATCGCCAGTCCAGATTTTAAACCATGAATGGATGCTGTAAATAAGTTTACCATCATTTAACGGTTAATTAAGGGAAAAAGAAATATATAAAAATATAATGAAATATATAGTATAATATATAACAATATATGTGGAACAACACAAGGGATATCAAAACCAAATGTGCTTCTTCTGAAACCTTTGTCATTAACGCAGAACAAAATAAAGTGCAAAGATTTGTTCAAATGTTTTGTGTCTATATGGAGTTTCCTCTCTGATGGAGCCGTTTGCATACGAGTGACAGAAGGGCGCGTGAGTCAGTGTTAAGTCTTGGTCATTAAGGTTGTGAGGTATTTCTGTGGCGTTACCTCAGCAGTCGGCAGCTTTATTCCTGTGCGATGCTTCTACACTGGAAACACTTTTAACTCTGGTCCCTCCTGTGGTGAATCACTGGACCTGAACAACCTGCGAAAATACATTTACTGACTATTTTTGGAACCAAATAATCTAAAAACAACTTGTATACAAACATGTATTGTAAAAATAAATTGTAAAATAGTCCTAATAATTCCCCACAACAGCCTGGCTCGGTAGTTTTTAGCAAATATTCCTTAAACAAAAGTAAATTGTCTATTTTAAGATGCAAATTACTGTTGCTGTGCTGTGAGTACAAGGGTGTATGTGGGATCTACTAAATAAAACTAAATAAACTACAGTGCCCATGTTCACTGACACCCCGAGCAACTGGCGTGGCGAAGTGGTGCGTTTAAACATTTTTGAACAACAATGGCGGTCAATGGCACAAAGGAAAAATACATATCTGTTGCTATAATGTCTCAGTCACAGAGACCCCAGGGGGCAGCCTCTTAACCCATTTACTCCACCCATGACTCAGGAAGGACATATTTCCCTTGAAGCAACGTGTCAGCTGTCTGAGTGGGTGGATGTTCCTGGGGAGTGGGTGGAGTTTGGAGGTGAGCAAGGGGATTGAAGCAGTGGATATTGCATTTCATGTTCCAGAATGAAGCCCATAGCTTCACAGCGAGCACCCGGGCTATAAATAACCTACCAGTTGGAGCTCAGTTGAAGGGTCAGGACAGCTGAGGGAGTGGGCCGTGCCGGGGTTCAGCTGGTGTGGGCAAATAGCAGACTGACTGCGTCTCTGAATCCTTTTTCCAGGCTAGAAACTAAAACTCTGCTGTAAAGAAGATCCGCTTTTTGTTTGATTTGAAGCCCCTGAAAGGCTCTTCAAACTCCCCCCGCCAGGAACGATGGCTCTGCCGATAAACCCCATGGACGAACCGAGGTTGTACCAGCAGACGTTGCTCCAGGACGGCCTGTTCGAGCTGCTGGAGAACGACAAGCTGGTCGACTGTGTGCTGAAGATCAAAGACAAAGAGTTCCCCTGCCACCGGCTGGTCCTGTGCGCCTGCAGCTCGTACTTCCGCTCCATCTTTCTGTCTGACCTGGAGGAGAGCAAAAAGAGAGAGATCGTCTTAGAGGATGTGGAGCCGGGCGTCATGGGGCTGATCCTCAAGTACCTGTACACTTCCAAAATCAATGTGACGGAGCAGAACGTCCAGGACATCTTCGCAGTGGCTAACGTGTACCAGATCCCTTCAATATTCACGGTTTGTGTGTCTTTCCTACAGAAGCGCCTGAGCCTCAGCAACTGTCTGGCTATCTTCAGGCTCGGCCTCATGCTGGACTGTTCCAGGTTAGCCATCACTGCCCGAAACTACGCCTGCGAGCGCTTCCAGCTCATCTCCAGAGATGAGGAGTTCTTCCAGCTGCTCCCCAGCGAGTTGGCAGCCATTTTAGCGAACGACAATCTGAACGTAGAGACGGAGGAGGCCGTGTTCGAGGCCTTGATGAACTGGGTGTCCCGGGACACCGAGAACAGAGAGAAAGATCTGCCAGGTTTACTGGATTGCGTTCGTTTGCGTCTGATCAAGGAGGATTACCTGAAGGAAAAGGTGGAGAAACACAAACTGATCTCCATGAATTCTGAGCTGCAGCAGAAACTCCAGCTGGTTAAGGATGCTCTCGCTGGGAAAATGCCGGAGGTTAAAAAAAGCAGGAAGGAGGAAGGTGACGCAGAGAACGATGGAGAGAATGAGGATGAAGAGGAGGAAGAAGGTCTTTTCCCAGGCATCCTGAATGACACCCTGCGATTTGGCATGTTTGCCAGGAACTTGATTCTGATGGTGAATGAGGCCGGTGCTGTGGCCTACGATCCGACAGGGAACGACTGCTTCCTCGCATCTCTTTCCACACAGATTCCCAAGAACCACATCAGCCTGGTCACCAAGGAGAACCAGATCTTTGTGGCGGGAGGGTTATTCATTGATGAACAGAACAAAGAAGATCCTCTGTGCTCTTATTTCCTACAGGTAGGGAAGACTCTAAAAAGAGGTTAAGAGAAGAGAAAGTACTTTATATTTCACCTCTATTACTTACTTTTCCATGTAGCTACATACATACATATAAAAAGAGGAACATTGCATGTTAGGGGGTTGAACCTGAGCACATCTACCTGCAGTGTTTGTGTCCGTCTGTCTGTGCTACAGCATTATACTAAATATAACCGCATTCATGAACGTTTGACATCCTGTGACCTCAGTATGACCCCGTCAGTGCTGATTGGCTGGGGATGCCCCCCCTCCCGTCTCCCCGCTTCCTGTTTGGGCTGGCCGAGGCTGAGAACTTCATCTTTGTTTTGGGAGGGAGGGAACTGAAGGAGACGGAGCAGACGCTGGACTCAGTTTGGTCTATGACAGAGAGTGAGTACAAGTTAAAGTTAATATAAATCCTTTAGGGGACTCCTGTTCTCACCTGTCTTTACACCTTTCCAGATCTTTCAAGTGGGGTGAATCAGAACCGCTTCCGTACCCGGTATATGGACATGCGACTGTATCCCACAAAGATGTTATTTATGTGATTGGAGGAAAGGGAGACAGCAAGTGAGTGTTAAGTGGAATCAAAACAAGTTTCATCTTTAACACAGCAACACATGGAACAGGAATATGTTTCTTCACTATGTTCTTTGTGTCTCTTGTGAAAAGGAGCTGCCTGAGTAAGGTGTGCGCATATGACGCCCGGAGATTTGAATGGAAGGAGCTCGCGCCCATGAAGGTCGCACGTTCTTTATTCGGCGCCACCGTTCATAAAGACAAAATATATGTGGCGGCAGGAGTCACCGACACCGGGCTGACAGACTCTGTGGAGGTGTATGACATCGCTACCAACAAGTGAGCTCCTCGAAATCAGCGAATAAGGCAATGACAGAAGTCAACGTCGGCTGTCGCTGCAGTTTCTGGCCCCATGGCATGCAACCTGCTTTGGGCTTTAAGTCGCCAAGGAACCCTCAAGTTACAATTACATATGTGATTAATTGTGCTGTTCTACAGGAGATATTGTTTGGTTTACTGGGCTTTTGCATTGGCACATTTCTTTCAGTGAATTAAACTGCAGTTTACATGTTCGTCTCATTCTTACAATGAAAAAAAAACACTTAAAAAGGCTTCAGCGCAAAACATTTACATTTCCCAAAAGAGCTACTCGAGCCCTCTTGAAGCGTATTGCACCTTAATTAACTTTACCTCTGTGTGTGTGTGTGTGTGTGTGTGTGTGTTTGTGCATTTTCCAGGTGGTCCGACTTTGTAGTGTTTCCCCAGGAGCGTAGCTCTCTGATGCTGGTGTCTTTGGCTGGTTTGCTGTACGCTGTAGGAGGTTTCGCCATGATGCCTGTGGAGGACAGCGACGAGATTATTCCCAAAGAGATGAACGACATCTGGAGGCGAGTCACAGCAGACGCATGCATTCACTCATAACTCTCCTGATACTTTGTTTTTAGCTATGATTACATCATTACATTGGACCCACATGTCAACAGGAAGTAAAACAGGAAGTCTCTCTTTTTTTGTTACATCAGAAATAATTAACTATTTGCTCTGTAATGTTATTTTTAGCCAGAAATGCGATATTGTTATTCATGATGTATAGAAACAATCCCATTTTATAGTATGCACAGTGTGTGTCCGAGTTTTACCTTTCATGACCAGAGTCTTTTAACGTCCTCAGGTTTGATGACACAAACAGGAAGTGGAATGGGATCCTCAGGGAGATCCAGTACGCTTCAGGGGCCACCGTCCTGGGGGTCCGCCTCAACACCCTGCGTCTGACCAAGATGTAAACCCCCTCCAGTCTCTGCTGGTTAACAAAGAATCTGTGCAGTCTAACATTAGTAGAGACGTAAAGCTTACTTTGGTGTTCAGTATGCTGTAGCAGTTCTAATTATGTGATTAAGGACATTTTTATATGCGTGTGTTTCAGTGATTCAGATTTCAAAACTGTAAACAATCTGTAGCCTGTTGACATTTTTTTTGCACTGTAATGAAATAAAATGTAAGTATTTAACACCAAAAACTGTCTCGACTATCATGGACAATATGTTGTCAAGAAGCTTTTCCCAACAGATGGCAGCAAAGTCATAATGTAGGCGCCTTTAGAGAGCAAGGAACAGGATACAGAAACAAAAACACAGCACACATCTCCGTTTGCAATAATATATCTATATTGTTTAATATTTAAATGATTTAATTACGCTCTGCTGTGTTACAGACAGTAAACACTAGTCAATAATACAATAAAAGACAGAAAATACAGTCTAATGTTATTAGCACCTCTAGACACTATTGTCCTTGTACGGCTTTTAGTATTTTAATATAGCTGAACAACTACTGCCTACACATGGTCTTTGTACACCAGAGTTAACTAAGACATAGTGTTTACATTATAAAGTAGATAATCAGCAAATAACAGTACACATTATGATTTAACACAGCTGCAGTATGAGTAAGTATGGGAAATGTAGAGGGTATGTGGATAATACATCTTTGAATTGACTATGGCATTGTGTCCATGGTTATCATATCTTTGCTCACCATTAAATAAACTTATTAAAACAACCAAACTTTCAAATGTAGTAGCCTGAAAGATTATCAGAGGAGTCAACAACAACGTAACACATTAATAAATAATACTGTCAGTTAAAACTGAGTGTAAAAAACTCTTGTAACGGTAGCTAGAGCATTTTAGCCCGCAAGCTAACAAAAACAAAGTTAGCTAGTTAAGGCTAATTGGTGTTAGCTAGCTCATATCGCTAATTAGCTGCAAGTGCAAGTCTAGCGATGAGTATGTGTCAGACTTTTTTTAATTGTGGGTTATTCTTTTGTTAAAGCCTCGTTAAAGCTAAAATATAATTTGTACTAGGACTGCAACAAACGATTATTTAAAAAAATTCTGCATAATGTAAGAAAATGGTCAAAAAATTAAAAAGCCCATCATACATTTCCTAAAACAAATTAATAAAATCTTCAAATGTCTAGATCAACAATTCAAATTCAAAAGATATTCACTTTAATATCAAAGCTGATTAAGGAAAATAGAAAATATTCACATTTGAGCCGCTGGAACCATTCTTTAAAGAATTACCCAAAACAATTAAATCCATTTGAATCATTTAACAAGCAATATTCTTTTCTGATGTATTCCGTTATATCTTTGACTCGTGTGGTAACCTTTCGTCGGTTTTGGGGCTCCATAAATTTGCACCCGATATAGCCTATGGGTAAAATGCTCATCCACTCTTCAGAAAAAAAACAAAAACACAATTCTTGAAATTCTTTCGTACACACACACACACACACTGCTTTCTCTCAAATAGTGTCATGGAACTTTAGTATCCCGATAGATACTAAAATAAAACAGCAATATTCCCAAAACTTTTCTTGACGCTGAAGGCCACAGAATCAAATCCTTTTGGATACACACTTCTGCTCTAGCAGCTTAACCCCCAAAATACAAGTCCCCGGGAGAGACCCAATTTGGCAATCCCATGAGCACTTTGTACCAACTGCCATGCTCAATGCTTCATGACGGGAAAACACTGTGATGTATAGGCACCCACTTAATTACTGACAACCCCTCATTTAAGGACAAGGGCATGTCCACTTTTGCCTAATCTAACACAAGCCTTTGGCTGCTAGCCTTAGTAAAGGAGAGTTTGGCTAATGAAAAAACATAAAGTCTACTTGCCTGGAATACTGTGCAAAATTTCCCTTCTCAGTTTCTAGAATCTCAGTTTTACTGCAATTTACCTTTAAAAAGAAAAAACGTACGCCTAACCTAAAGATTGTTATATTCTGTGTTATGTTTTGGGAGACGTCAGGGCTCATAGATAACGCACAGCTCGATTAAGTGTTGGATTCGATGATGTCTCAGGTTTTGTCTTGTTTGTAGCTGGATTTGGGGAAGACTTCTAAAATAATCCAAGACATAGGATTAGTGTTTAAATTCTGCTTTCTGGGCTGGATTTAGAATTTCACATTTCTTCCGAACGCGGTGTCGTGAACAATATATGTAATAAATGTGTAAAATGGGGAGAACTAATTATAAAAAACATGTTTTAAAAAGGACTTTTCTTTTGCTATTTGCCAAATACTTGGATACATTTGCATGAAATAGATTCTATTGTATTTCAATCTGATTCCAAGCCGGTAGCGCAGACTTATTTTTTGCACGGTCTGAGCAAACAGTTCTGACGTCCCTTTGGTCTCAATAAAAGAGGATGCAACATCTGCCAAGGACACATTTCTGGCAGAGACTGCATTTTTTAAATTTTCCTATAATCCTTGTGGAAATAAAACAAACACACCTGCCATCAGCAGATTCATATAACTGCTACTGTTTCAGCCTTCAAAGCGCACTCGCTGAACTGGAGTTTAAAGTGCTCACAATAATTGATTTATTTCTCGTTACTGAATTTGGCAACTTACAACTTCCTTTACATTTCCACATAGCATGAAATATATTAAAGCACCTTCAATAGGAGGAAATTGGTAAGAGCTAAAAACTAATTTCCCTTAATTCTGGTAGTGATCGGAGAACAAGCCAATCAGAAACAGCCATAGCGGTACCGTCTACACCCTCAGGGAGGAGTCCTAATACTTTTAAAGATAAAAGAGCGGCACAGTGTCAAACAGGCTGAAACACAGACACCAGTTAAGATACAAACCACAAACTCTGAGCCGAATTTGAACAAATAAAACAAAGAAATTGACTGTAATTTGTAGATTTTGTTAATTATTTATGAGCATCAATATTCACACGGTACATTTAAATGTAAATTGTATGCCTTCGGTTTTAGCCGGCTGTGTGGAAATGTTTGTTTTTAATCTGCTTACATGTTGGCCATTATGGGCTAGCGTGGCAATCAAATTCAAAGTGCATAAATCAGTAGTACCAACTACTATCCCTCCTCCTTTACCTTCAGCTACGATCATCATCCATAACACAAAAACATTCAAATCCCTCCGAGTATAAGGCGAACACACATTAGAACCACAGTATTCAGAATTGTCTTTTGGGCTAGTGCCTTTCAAAAACAGTGAAGCGGGGAAACACTTGGTAAGAACATTTCCTTTTCTTAGGATCCCATGATAACTAGAGAAACACTATGAATGATACTCTTAAGGGAGGCTTTCTCTCTTTCCATCGCTTAGTGCAGTTTACTAAGATACCACAAGAGAGCAACAGTCCTTTATGTTTATGCAACGTCGCCTCCAGTCCTCTCTCTGTCAACAATCAGAAGCCTCATCTACCAACGACTAGATTAATCCTTGGATTGGTATAAAATGTTGGCATCAAACTGTAATTGTAGCTCATTTCTGACCCCGGAGCTCTCGGTCTCGTAAGGCTAAATTGGAGTTATCACAGCCAGAATATATTGAACAATTTAACAGCTCTAGGCTTTTCATTTAAAGGGCAGTCTCAAACTGGACCCTGTACAAAAGCAGCAAATCAAAGTACAAAACATGTGTTGGACACATGAAGAAACAAAATAAAAAGTACCATTTTCAAATAACATCTGACGTGGCCCTTACCATGTAACCATGGTAGTTTAGGAAATAAATGAACTGGGGTGAGCTCAGACGTAAAGTCTACAAAAGGTGCTTCAATTTGTTTTTTAAATAAAACAATGAACAGCTTATTACATTTACAAAAGCTTATCCACAAATTCCAACTTTCGGTAGTACCAGCCAAGACGCACGTGGGGGCACATTCAAAATGACTCTCCAAATGTAAACATGAGGAATTAATCACGAGGAAGAAACACTTCTTAACAATATTTACACTACAGGTAGGCTATCTATAGATAAAGTGAGCGGGAGTGCATCGATAGTGCACAGAGACTCTTTTTGGATAATTAATTGATTGAAATGTCAGATTAAAAAGGAATATTTTTGACATTTTGGAAAGTATGCTTATTTGGTTTCTTGCGGCGTTAGCTGAAAAGATACCGCTCATATGTCTAGGATAAATATGAAGCTACGGCCAGCAGCCGGTTAGCTTAGCTTAGCTTAGCATAAAGACTGGAAACAGCTAACCTGGAAGTGTAAAAAAGACTATTTGTGATTTCACAGGTTGCAGAGCCTTGCTAGCTAAAAAAAAACTAAACACTGCATTTTAACTCCCAAAGCTTTTCACATTTCAGTTTGTGTACGGAGGAAACAAAAGATTTGACGTGTTAGTTAGTGAGCTTTGTGTGCTGGTAGGTGGATTTGTTTTTTGTTTAACCTTCAGACAGAACCAGGCTAGCTGTTTCCAGTCTTTGTGCTAAGCTAAGCTAGCTAACAAGTTGCTAGCTGTAGCTTTATATTTTACTTGGTGTCAATCTTCTCATCTTACTCTTGCAAGAAAGCAAATAAGCGCATCTTCCAAAGTATCAAACTATTGTTTAAAGAGAAGAACTTTTTACTGACAAGGACTCCATTCTTTCAGTTCGACTCCAAATCGGGTTTATGACAAAAGGAAATTGTCAAAAGTGCACGTAGAGCCACAAATGCTTGAGGGGTATTACATACCGCATGTCCCTAACTTAGATCAACTTCTACAAATCACTCTCTCAAGAAATTGACTAGTTTATAATAGTGATGGAATCATAAGGAGCCCTTTTAGTGATGCGCTCTGTGCCAAAAGTACTCACTTTCACAATTTACATCATGATGAAAATGTGCACACTTAATGAGCTAATCAGGTTCATTTGAATATTATTATCCCTACACTCTTGGTATTCTGCAAACTAAGTACATATATTGGGTTTAGTTGGGAAATGTAAGTTACAATTAACATTAGATTTTAAACCTACAAATATAATGTAGGTCCGAGTACATTAGGTTTTTACTAACAAGTCACAGAAAAGTGCGATATCGTCTCAGAGCCAGATCTGCAGGAGAGGAGCGCGCTTGCTTAATGTAAGCAAAAGATGAGAGTCAAACAAATTACTCCGTCTCCTGACTTTCGGGGAAGCTCAAGTGTTGATTAACTGAATGTAGATCTGAAGATCCTCATCTCACGACTCTGCCTCACATCTCTCACACACACACACACACACACACACACAGTCACACACACACCGTCACAAACACCACACACTGCTTTGTACGGCCGACTCTCCACGCATCACAACTTCTCTCGCTTCCTTGCAAATCGATGCAACGGGCCACGAATTACACACGATCACAATTATAAAAATGGAGACAATTAGGAGTACATGTTAAATATCACTAGAGTTAAATGTAAGGTGCAGGATCGATTATAAATGCTGTATAACATTATCTAACTATAGCAGGTGAGCTAACAGGATTTGGTTATTGGCAATGCCATACATGTATATGCTCAGAGACAAATCAGCATTTGGTTATTGCCGGGTTGGACCAGAACCACTTGCTACATCTTGGCAGAGAACGATTTAAAAAAGAAAAATTCTCATCATAGTGTGGTTCTCGCTCGACTGATGATCCCCCCGTATGAGAGAGGATTCAGGAAACTCTTCCTCTCACTTTGTAAAAGATGCTACAATCAACGCATTGTGCAAGGCTCTGGAGAGGTGTGTGTGTGTGTGTGTGTGTGGTGGTGGAAAAACCCAAATGAAACCAGAACAGAGTTGAACTTGATGAGGAGAAGCGAGGTGACAACACGTCCTACTGGACTCTGAGGTTATCTATTGTATTTAACAGAGTAAAAAATAACTATTTCTTATTGTGGTAGGTGTATGTGTGTGTTTTTTATTTGGCCTCCATGAAGCCTTCAGTCAGTTTCCCCCCCCCCCCCCCCTCAGTGTAAATGTCACCGGGGTGCATCACTCTCCCGCTGCAGGAGTCCTCTCAAAAGCTCTAAGAAAAAGGAAAGTAACAAAAGTGCTTTTGATGCTACAGAGATTTGTTAGTTGGAGTTCATCCTACCGGCAGAGAACAGGGGAGGCGGTGGGGGTAAATGCGTGGTGGGAGGCACCACCCCCATGGAGTGCAGCAGGGGGAGGGACAGCTGGGTGCCATGGATAGGGTGTGGGCTAGAGGCAGCAGCGGGTGTGGTCGCAGATGTGGCGGGGAGCGCCGTCCCCAGCCGCGCCTGACCGGAAGAGTCCACGGCGGGCGAAGCCAGAGGCTGACGGAGGCCGAGGGGGTCGTTGCCGTCGCTAACCATGGGGTTGCTGACGCGGAAGCACTTCTCCCTGTGGGCCTTGAGCATGTTGGAGAAGCGGAAGCGCTGGCCGCACACCTCGCAGGGGTAGGGCTTCTCCCCGGTGTGGGTGCGGCGGTGGCGCTTCATGTTGGGCCGGCTCGTGAAGCTCTTCCCACAGATCTCACAGATGTACGGCTTCTCTCCTGCACAAAGCAAAGGACACGGAGAGATGAAGAACACACACTGTAGTGTAAAGCAGGAGGCTTCACTATTTTGAGTCTCACTACTTTCACAGCGTCGTATTCAGCAGCTGAACACGACCTGCACCAAACCCCCCCCGACCCTTCGATTGGTGGACGACCATTTTATCTCCTGAGCCACAGCCGGCGCTAAAGGGTCACAAATACGCCCCCAAATAAATGCTACTGCGCGTCTTCTTGACGTGTAAACAGTTAACCGTTTGCTAACCACTTCACTATATCAACACGTTTTTAACCACTCGTTACGCAGCAGAGTGAGACCGGGTCGCCATTTAGTTTGTACTGCGACCATGAAAATCTCAGAAGAGGTGCAAGGAGTGACTCACCAGTGTGTGTCTTCATGTGTTCGTCAAAGTACTGTTTCATGTTGAAGTCCTTTCCGCACCACTGGCACATGAACTGCTTGTGTCCGATGTGGATGCTCATGTGGGAGCGCAGCTGGTATTTGTACTGGAAGCGCTCACTGCAGTTCTGAAAATGGCACACGATGAACATTTTTATACAAAGTCTTAAATCATAAATGGTCTCATAAATGGTAGTCCCAAAAAAGAGTACTTGATGAGGTTTCCATTCCTTTTTTGGGAAATGTAGTGCTAAATAAACTGATCCATAACAGTAAACCCTCAGACGTGCATCTATCTTGTGACTTCAAGCTGTGCTGTGAGATTTGTTTCTGTAAAACACATTGTGGCAGATTTCAGTAATAAAATCAAAAGTATTTTTCATGATGAAATAAAAACTGCATTATGGGTATTACACATGTTGAGTTATGAAACTTAAAATATGAGAATAGGTCAAATTTTACAAGAAGCCCAACCATTATAGTCTTGAAAACAAAAGTCTTTGCTTTAAAGAAATACTTTGACGCAGTACTGTTAACATGACGCTACAGTCGGCAGCAGGTAGCGTAGCGTAGCACAGGCTAGCAGTTTCCCCCCATTTCCACTCTTTATGCTAAGCTAAGCTAAGCTAGCTTCATATCTACCGTACAGACGCAGGAGTGGAATCAATCTTCTCACGTAACTCTTGGCAAGAAAGCGAATCATCGTGAGTTGAGTGAGAACGGTTCCACAAAGCAACACACTAAACTGTTTAAATGGGCTTCCTGGTGTATAAAGAGAGCTGAATGATAATGTTTTTGATCAGCACGTCTGGATCAGGAGTATTTTACACGGCCTAAAAGAGACAGATTCCATTTAAAATTACATTCTAGACACCAATCATTTTAGAAATTACAGTTGTTAAACTGGTGGAGGTCTTAGTAAAACTCTTCATGCGAGGGAAGTGGAGAGCAGCAGCAGCAGCGTAATAAAGGAGCTCAAACCTCACACTTGAAGGGTTTCTCTCCTGAGTGCTGCAGAGAGTGAACCTTCAGGGACATGCTGCGCTTGAACGACTTCCCGCACGTCTCACAGGTGAACGGCATGTCCTTCGTATGAGCTAAACACACACGCGCCCACACACACACACACACACACACACAGGGTACAAGATAAGTTAATGGTATTCAATACTGAGCCACTCAATAGCAGCAGGAGGACAAATAAGCAAACTGCTACCCTTGAATAGCACTTAAAACAACACTGATAGTTTTTCATTGGCTAATTACGCTAAGGGCAATGGATGCGTCTCATCTTGTAAATAATCCATTTCCTCTGAAGTTCCCAAATCGAAACCTCAAGTCTCTCCTTCAGTAGGAAGGTGCAGGACTCAGTGACATGTGGTACTCTGTGTGGTACCGCTGAAACAAAGACACGGGGAATGAGGAAAGCCTCTCTGGGACATAACATGCTTATCTACTTAAAAAAGTGGAAGAGGAAAGCAACACCCAAAACAAATCCCGCACAACAATCAGTGGAAAAGGAAGCGTAGAGTAACAGACGACCACCCAGGATCGCTGACGTCACCGCCACTCACCGACCATGTGCTTCCTCACGTGGGCCATGGTGTAAAACTTCTTCTCACAGATCTCGCAGGAGAACTTCTTCTCGGCGTAGCCGTGGACGATCTTGTTGTGCTCGTGTAACGACCACAGCTTTTTGAAGGCCTTGCCACATGTTACACACTTGGGGAAGAGAAATACAAACAAAAACAGGCAAAATATAGTTATTACTGGAGCGATGGTGGCATCATCTGTACGAACACAATGCAGGTGTGTGAGCGTGCACAGATACGTGAGCGTGCACTGTACCAGCTGCTGGAGTGGAGGTACGGAGATATATCACCATTTATAATAACCGACTGCTGAGCGAGTTATTGACCGGTGTTAATACATTTACATGATTGCAACTGTGCATGTACTAATTATTAACTAAATGATACTTGTAAAGCTGAGACCATTATAACAAAAGGGCACAGGGTTGAGTGTGAAGTGCGGAACAGTGACATGTATTGGTCACAGTGCGTTCTATAATAATGATAGTCTAGCAAAACAATTAGACAAGCTGTGCTAATTCCTCTATTATTAATGCAGTAACCCGACTGAATATCAGATTTGTTTCATCGATATAGACTTTACTCTCATCTTTAACCACATATCCATTTGTATCACTGATTGCATCATTAGAGTGGATACATTCTCCCAGGGAATAAGCCAACAATCAGCTGGATCTACCTGGATGCTCTTCTCACAGTCGGTCTGTTGGTGCAGCAGCAGCTCGCTCTCCAGCAGGAAGCGTTTCCCACAGTTGTTGCAGATCTGCATGCGGTTGTGAGTGACATTCATGTGTTTTTCCAGGTACCAGCGGTTGTTGAAGACGCGAGGGCATTTCTTACACGGGAAATGTTGCTTCTCCTCCAGCCTCACCTTCTGGCCGAGGCCCTCTCCTTCCAGCATCCTCTTCCCGCCCTGCCGCTGGTTGGCCAGCGTGGCCTCTGTGAGTGTCTGCCGCATGGAGGCGGTTGTACACGCCATGGCAAAGGCTCTGGTGCCCCGGCGAGGTCGATCCATCATGGCCGGCTGCTCCAAGCCTGGAATGTTTAGGGTGTTCTCCTCCTCTTCCTCATCTTCTTCCTCATCTTCCTCCTCGCTGCTCTGCCCCAGTATGTCCCCCCTCTTCAGGTCATCGTCGTCCTCTTCTCCAAGTGTGTCGTCGTTCTCCGCCTCGTTCTCCTCGTCGTCTTCTGAGTCTCTCTCATTGTCGTGGCAACAACTGAACATGGTGGCCTCTGTGATGCATGCCGACTTGCTCTCCGACCCCTTTGACACGTTCAGGGTCTGGTTGTTGAGGTTGACTTCAACAATGATCTGGTCTCTGTTCAGGAAGGCGTGGCCGTCCACGGTCTTTGACTCCTCTCCGTTGCTCTCGACTTTGCACAAACCGGCCGCCCCGGTGCTCGCCCCGCCCCCGGGCCCGTCCTCCTTCTGGTAATACTGCTTCTTGCCTGCCTCCTCCACCCTAACAGAGAACGGGCTGCTGCCTTCCCTCTTGTACACCCTCCCGATCTCGGACTCCTGCTTGATCTCCGGGTACAGCTGGCTGGAGGGCATCACTACAGCATCTGGGTCACCGCCACAGAGCCCTTCCTGATTGGCCATATCTGAGCAGGTGGTTCTCAGCGAATGGCTGCTGATGAGGTCGCGACAGGAGGCCGCGATGTCACTCATCTGAAGCAGGGTTGCGGCGTTGAGCACGTCGCGCACAGTGTGGCTGCTCACCAGCAGTTTGGAGGTGTAGATGAAGTTGAGGATTTGCTGCAGGCCCTGTGAGGTCAGGGCGTCCAGCGACAGGTCCACCCGCCGCAGCTGTTTGCTTTGTGCAAAAAGGGAGTGGAAGAAAGGGCTGTAGGCCGCCAGCACACCCTTGTGGGCCGGAAAGGTGCCGTGCTGACGCACCAGAACGATGTCGACGTCGCACAGGTCAGGCTGGAAGAGGCGCTGCTCGTTCAGCCTGTCCATCAAACAGGTGAAGTGCAGAGCCACATCCTCCACCAGGGAGAACTCAGCAGAGGGGAAGTCTGTGGTCTTCTCCACTATGAGCTGGAGAAGGTGAAAAGAGAACATGTGGAGAAATGTTAAGGATTTACTATCATGTAGTAATATGAGCAGATAAAGTTTCAGATAGGAAGAACATTAGAGCTCTACAGCAGCAACATATTGCTGCCACCATCACAAACAACATTTCCCCTGGTGGGATAAGAAAGTTTGACATTTTCGCTATAACATGATGAGTTAGTATGTTGTCATAACAACAATGAATGGAGCCTATGATGATGATGATTTGACCTCAAAGTAAATGCATTCTAAATAAATATATCGTGAAGCCGTTGTTCTAGTGTTCTTGGTGATTTTGAGTGTGTTAAGTGCACTGCACAAAGTCACAGGCTGCACGATACAAGACAAACCAAAAGGTGTAACACTCAGCGCTCTGTGCAAGGTCCTCAACTTCCCAAGGTGGGTTTATTTTAGCACAGGAAGGGCAGGGTTTCGATCCAGACGGGATGTGAGTGGGGACAGAGCAGCAAACAGAGCAAACACACGTGATGTGCAACCATGCACAAAAAACACAAATGCACGCACGCACACGCCCACACACACACACACACACACAGTGTCTGGTCTCTGCCAGGACTGACTGGTCTGAGCATTGGTATTCAGTGCCATCTCCCCCCCATTAGCCGGCTCTCTCAGCACACCCACTAACTACACCGTCCCTGAGGAACAGAGAATTATGCACAAGACAAAACACATCCGGAGAAATAATTAGGAAAACGATGCCGAATAAATACTAACTAACCCTGCAAACAATTAATGGAATTTATCATTCTAGGCGTCTCTTGAAGGCAGAATAGGACGAGTGTACATATAAACCTTGTTCTGGCTGCAGAGGGTGTAGCTGTGAGCCATAATTACAGTCTCTACATTATTATTTAGTATCTACAGTTAAATGTGCAGGACAAGACCCGACAAGGAAAGATATTAATAAAACACACACATGTAAACACACTGTAGTAAGATCTTTAATTCTTCTTGTTTCTCTCCCTGCTGCTCAGCATGTTTTCTCTTTAACATCAATGAAAATAACTTTTCGTGGTTAAAGCTGGAAAATGGATTTGCGTTTTTGGGCCTAACCTTGAAAATCTGGCCCGTTTGAAGAATTCAATTATGGAAGTGTTAGATTTATTCATCGTTCTGAGCTGCTAAATTGGACTCGGAGCAAGAGAGGAGTGGAGATCGGGTTATCTCTCCCCGTGCAAGGCCGCAGACGTCGCCCAAGGGCAAAACGCCGCAGCCTCGATCAGATCAAGTGTGAGTTGCATTTGCTGTAGCGATAACAATCAACATCTTCTTCTGATATTCAAACAGGACAGC
The DNA here is from genome assembly GCF_900634415.1 of Cottoperca gobio. Lineage (NCBI taxonomy): Eukaryota > Metazoa > Chordata > Actinopteri > Perciformes > Bovichtidae > Cottoperca > Cottoperca gobio. Next base: position 2,616,219 of record NC_041374.1, on the reverse strand, counting down.
GCTGTCAAAGATTAAATTCTTTAGGATGAAGATCATCGACACACTCGAAACATCAAGGGCTGTGTGATATTTAATGTCGACATTCATTTAAGTTGTAGTTTGACAGATCCCTTGATGCTTCTTCTTCTTCTTCTTCGTCTTCTTCGTCTGCGCCGTCATTAATTAGGGGTCAAAAATGCAAAGCAGTTATTTGACTGCATCATTTTCTTCTGCTTTAAACTATTCAATCCAATTGTGGCTGGTCGTAGTTAACGTGCGGCTGCTGTGCGTCCTGTCACAATATGCAATAAAGTCGAAGCCTCCCCGTCACATTTCATCACATGCAGCACTGCAGCCAAACAAATTGAGTGAGTACTTTGCAATTAAAGAGCGACATCCAACTGGCTCAATCTTTGTCACTCGTTATCCGTCACCCCCTTTTCACTCTGCCTCCTTGGAAATGTCAGGACGACAGCTTGTTTGCCGTCATTAGAGGGAGCGCTACCTTCTACCAGCCTCTCAGTCAGATATCTCCCGATACATTATTCATATTTGGCCTGACCTGTGACAAACACGCAGCGGGGGGGATTAATGACGCTCCCGACAAGAGGTGTCATTTAAACAGGCTTCCATCAAAGCTCCCTTACACACACAGACACACACACACTCATATAATCTGCCAAACACAGCATGTGAGGGGATCCTCTCGTACCGCAGAGGCCTCAGAGGACCTGCTGCACACGGAAACTTGGAAAGGTTCATGGCTTTTAATCCAGTAACACAGTTATTTCATTATGTACTGTGCCCTTTCATGTTACAGAAAATAATAGTTCTGCAAAGTGCAAACATGAAAAAACATATTAATGCCATAAAATCTTCAAACTGTACTGCAAGAGACGACACATTCTCACCACGAGGTCTGCTGATCACTGATCTAACTGCTGACATGAAGCTAACCACATCTAGCGTTGCATTGTTTCAGTGGCATAATGTGTTTTCACTCAAGTACGTGTCACACATTATACTTTCCCAACTTTGGAGGGCAGATGCATTCTGGGAAGATAATCAGGCATAAAAACAAAAACATGACGACAATACTTTAATTAAAATTCTAAACTTTTAAAATGACTTTCCCGCTAATCCAGTTTTGATGAACTTGTGATGGTTGATGCGCAGGATTAGAGCGCGGCCCAAGAGAACGCTGCTTTATTCAAGAGAGAGAAACTTCTGCTAGTTATTGCTGTTGCTTAAGTGATCTTCAGTTATCGACAATGTGTCAATCAAAGCTTTCCTCTCGCAGCTCCGCCATGTCGGGGCTGGTGGTTTGCACTTGTTGGCAAGAGCTTCGACTCCTGGAGCTGAGCCAGACCAAGCAGAGTCCGAGAATGAAATCCCTCTTTTCTAATTTGACTTTCACTGGTGAGAATGCCCTTTTCCCCCGCCGCACCTTTGCACTTGGACTGCCCGTGTGGATTTACTACTCTGTAAAGTCTGCATCTTCGTCACAGGGGATGTGCCGTGACCTCCACAGAGCTGCCATTTTAAAAAGTTCCCTCGTCTGTTCACGGTAAGGTAATGCCCGTCTGTGCGTGGAAATCATGGAGTACAACTGAACAATGTCTTCAATCCTCTTCACACGGTTTCCTCTGGTGGTAAAATAACGCCAACATTAACGGATTCATGAGCAGAGAACTAAACAACATCTACCATCTTGTTGGCTTGCTGTGGGGAACAGACTGAGCCATTAGCGGGGGCCAATGTCAGCGCACAGCACCGAGTCATGGACACATCAATAGTGCGAGGGAGGGCAGGTTGTATTCAGGCAGGACGGAGTCTCGGGGGGGGGGGGGGGGGGGGGGGGGAGACGCTGCGGGGGTTAAAGCTTTCTCTGTGCCGCCTGCCAGACTGCTCACACTGAACTCGGTGTCCTCTCACATCGTCTTCTTTATCTTTTTAGACGAACATATGTGGGCGAAGCATCAATATTATGGTATCGTTGTGAAAGTTTGAGCGCAGAGACTCGTGTTGATATAAATCACGTCATCAGTGAAAACACGCAGCATCATATATGGGAATAAAAACCTCTATTGGGGATAATTGAATATGATTGTATGTTCAGTTTCTGTGAAATCATCTTGCAGTTGTAGAATTGTGAATGAGGATTCTGTGAGTTATAAATTACTTTATAACTTTGCTCTCATATAATGTGAAATAACAAAAACACATTTAATTATTATTGTCATAAAGACGCCATATTGCCCCGCACTAATCTCTATTATTATTAGACAAAAACAAAATATATCACAAGGTCCAATTACTGGTTTTGTTCAAAATGTACGGCCTCATTAGTGGAAGGAGTCCTCAGTTGTCATGGAGATGAAGGTCACATGACCAAATCTCCATATTTAAGTGATAACAAGTAAAACATGATAAAGACATCAGTTAGTTTTGCTGAATGTATTTCAGACCTCATTTTGTTTGATTATTAAATTAGAGATGATTATTTTCATTATTGATTCACCTGTTTATTTAATGATGTCAGAAAAATATTCAATTTACAATCATTTAAAGCATTATTAATTTTATTTATTTAAATGTATTACATTTAATGTTTAATGTTTAAAAAATGTAATGTTATTTATTTTTATTTTTTGTTCAATGATTAAATTCAAAACTTGCTTTGATCGTTCTTTTAGGGAGGGGGATCCCTCCTCAGTCTCTCCCTGAGGTTTCTTCCATTTTTCCCCCTTTAATTGTGGGGTTTCTTTTAGGAAGTCTTTCCTTGTGCGATGCGAGGGTCTAAGGACAGAGGGTCTGAGGACAGAGGGTCTAAGGACAGAGGGTCTGAGGACAGAGGGTCTGAGGACAGAGGGTCTAAGGACAGAGGGTCTGAGGACAGAGGGTCTGAGGACAGAGGGTCTAAGGACAGAGGGTCTGAGGACAGAGGGTCTGAGGACAGAGGGTCTAAGGACAGAGGGTCTGAGGACAGAGGGTCTGAGGACAGAGGGTCTGAGGAGGACAGAGGGTCTAAGGACAGAGGGTCTAAGGACAGAGGGTCTGAGGACAGAGGGTCTGAGGACAGAGGGTCTAAGGACAGAGAGTCTAAGGACAGAGAGTCTAAGGAGGACAGAGGGTCTAAGGACAGAGGGTCTAAGGACAGAGGGTCTAAGGACAGAGGGTGTCGTATCCTGTACAGTCTGTAAACACTGAGACAAATGTATAATTTGTGATATTGGGCTGTATAAATACATTTGATTTGATTTTAGATTAGAACTGAGACATTGTTAATCTAACGGATTAGTGGATTCAAACAGTTCTCTCAATTCAATACTACAGATCTAATCCAAGCCTCTAAATGATCATCAAATTACAACCTGCTACCAGCCAGACGTCCAACTGTCCTGATGCAGTGAAGTCTCTACTTGGACATTTTGGGGGGGGAAAAAGAGAGCTCACCCAACCATCGGCAGTCACGAAGACAGTAACCTCATGAGATCATGCCTCTTGTCACCCAGCGGGGAGGTGGGGGTCGGGGGCTCTGCCACTTCCGCCCACGGAGCACTTCTACCTACAGTAAAGAGCACACTCAGCAGCCCTCCTCACAGCGAGGCCTCCTGCTGAGGGGTCCGAGGCAGGGCCCGACGTGACTGACACCCGGAGGAAGGAGAGTGGGCACCGTGTCAGGCCTCATCTCACTCACTGGCATGGAGATGCTAGGAGAGCAACACACACGCACACGCACACAGATCCCTGAGTCATCATCAGTGCAGACGACAGCAAAGCATGACAGGCCCGAATACAAACTCCCCACAAAGAGATCATGCAGTTACAACAGCAAGTTTGGCCTCACAGTGACATCAGAGTGCTTCTACGTGGCGGGATATGGATCAGGTCACACGTAAACACAAGCAGAGAGAACGGGACAAGGGCATGTCATTTCTGGCAGAAACCAATCAGACAGCCATTAAAAAGTCATCAGGGTAATGACTGACACCGTGTCCTCTGTGCCCACCAGACCTTCCCTGCTGCCGACGCCAGACGACGCCAGACAGGTTAAGTTCCAGAGAAGTTGAGCCAGAGGAGGGAGTTCACATTCTCTGGGTGAGAATCGTGGCTTAATCCTCGAGGTTTTATCTGCTGGAGAGCACACAGGCTGAGCAGGACTGGCATGGAGGGACAGCAGTCTGCCAAGTTGTCTCCCTGCTTTCAGTGTTAATGTCTAGTCATGGATGGATTACTGAACAGGCCTCTTGGGACAAAAGACAAAGAGATGCAAAACTACTACAAAGAGACGCAGAAAAACCACGAAGACACAAAACAACAAAAAAAAAGAAGCAAAACAAACACAAAAAGATGCAAAATGCCCTTAAATAGAAGTAAAATTAATGCAAACTGACGCCAAACGAGCACTAAGGTGCAAAAACAACCACAAAGACACAAAACAACACAAACAACAACAAAAAGAGGCAAAACGAACAGAAAGATAGACAAAGAGGCAAAACAAAGCACAAAAACAACCAGGAAGAGACGCAAAATGACCACATCGGGCAACATAACAAGCTTCTTTTAGTGCGGGCGTCTTGCTCTGATGTAAAGGGGCGGGGGGGGGGGGGCTTTTATATGTCTGTGCCGTTGTCTCATAATCCGTCCGTATGTCTAGTGGAAGATTTCTCCTCTGTCTGCAGTCTGCATTCCCTCCTCTCCTCTCTAAATCCAATCAGCACAGAGACCCAGCACTGACCTTGAGGTAGAAGAAGCATACAGTAGCAGATGCACAAGCACGCCCACCCACACATCTGCAACCCTGACCGCCCGTGTATGCGCACCTGCATCATAATCATACATTTGTGCCCACGTCAGTAAACAGAAAATAAAGAACTCGGCCGCATGTGAGGACACTGCCGACGCTTGCAAAGCGAGGATCTAAATGTTCCTGTACTCACATTATCCAGTTATCAAACATAAATGGCGAGGTCTCACTTTTTACAAGCCCTGCGGTGATCATTACTGCACTATGATAAAAAAAATGCTAATAAAAATCAATGTTCAATGACTAAAAAGGCGGGAGCCACGGCGACGGGTGGCTCACCTGCTGAGGTCACACGGTCACATGCACAGCCACATTAAAGTTGAGTTTAATACTCACTGGGACGACAATGTTTATGGGATCATAACAGTATTAGGTGGATAGCGACACCTTGAGATTTAAGGCTGTGGGATTATACTGTATAATCCAGTAAATGAGTGGCGCATGTGATGCAGATTGGTGGAGAAACAAACCCTCAAATCATCAAACAGATGTTTTATGGAGGGACTTTAAATTAAAAACTAAACACGACTACTTTGTCATGTATACTAAACATACTTATATATCTGGCTCATGGCTAATTGTAAGGTTTTCTACTCCACGTGACAAACTGAGCTCGTAGGTATGAATGAGATTTCAGGTGAATCAGCCGGCAAAAGGCAAATCCTAAATGACTTTAAAATGAGCTGCTGGTTATTCCCTTTCCTCTACTTTAGATAATTATTTTATTCCCCTCAGCCCATTAAAACATTTAACTTTCTTAACCACAGCATTCACTGCAATTAATAAAGACAATATTATCAGCATTAGCGCTGCTCTAATCCCAGACATCCAATCTCCCCTCCACACTGTAGGCTTTTCCCCCGTCCTAATCTCGCAGCTTGGATTTGCCCCAGCCTCGCCCTGGTGGAGCTCTCCAGCAGCTTTCACCTTTAGATTTAAATACATTTCCATCTATATGTTAATGCAACCACAGGTGACAAGTCAATCTACAGCTGATACGCGTTTACCCGAGCATGAAATTGGGATGCACAAACAAAAATAAGGATGAGAACAGCATGAGCAGCATCTTGGCGATGTACAGTACATTAAAATTTGACAGCGTGAGCAGGATTGCCTCAGATGCATGATTTGCAAAGTCCAAGAGTGTTTTTAATCAGTTTGGTGAAGCTGCGGACAGTGTGTGTGTTTGTGTGTGGCCCAATCAGAAGTGATGTTGAAGGAAGACATCAACCTGCGGTCGCGTGGAGCCGAGACGACTCTGACGAGCAGTTGGATAATCAAAGAGGCTGCCTGGAGGCGGGTGTAAGGGGACAGCGATGAGGTTAGAGCGTCCGCACTGAAGCTCTGCCAGCTCCGAGCTGGGAGAGGAAGCGCTGAGTCAGGAAGCCTGGCCAAGAGAGAGGCCTGTGGTGCTGGCATCTCCTCCTCACACACACACACGTTACAACGCTTCACACACACCACCGCTCCGCTGGAGTCATAACACACTGTTCCCAAGCCAGCACCCGCACGTGCACCACGGCGGGCGCACACACACCCGCCTGCCGCGCATGAATTCATCCGTAAACACAGAGAAGTGACACCAAATACCTGTGGCACAATAAAGTGAGGAGGGCTGTACGGACAAGTTATTTATATAACATCAAGTCAGTGGAGGGATACAATCTGATGTGTCCAAATATACCACACAAAGAGTGAAAGATGCACCTTTGAAGTGATCCATTAGCACCAAAAGATCACTCTGATGTGAAGCAGCGACCAGGTGCAGACGTACCCGAGCGCCATCACACGGGATGAAACTGTGAGATCTTTATTATCCCTTTCATAGCATGACAGAAGAGGCAACACAAGACTCTAAAGAGCTCCTTATCTCTCTAGTGTGGCAACACTGTTTCTGTTTCTGTGTGTTCGGTGTGCATGTGCGTGTGTGTGTGTGTGTGTGTGTGTGTGTGTGTGTGTGTGTGTGTGTGTGTGCGGAGGGAGTTTATGTTTGATAAGAAGGTCAGGGAGGACGAAGAAGAAAAAAGGAGGTAGAGGAGGAGCATCGGCTTTCTGTAGCTGCAGCCAATCAATGGACGGCAGAGAAACAGTGAATGTGAGTTTAAAGGAGTAGTTCGAACATTTTGGGGATTGTGTTCATTTGGTGGACATACCACTGTCATGACTGTACGCTCAATATGCAGCAACCGGTTAGCTTAGCTTAGCAAAAAGACTTGAAGAATCCACTTAGCAACACCTTAATACGCCGTGTTACGGTGGGTTATGTCGAACTATTACTTTGCTGGGAGCAGAAACTTGACACATAACCCCGTAAACAGTTAAATAAACCATTATATATATATTATATTATTCATTTAAGAGATGTTGGTAACAAATTGTGTTACCTTTAAACTGAGCCAGAGTAGCTTTCCCACCAGTCGTTATGCTAAGCTAACCAGCTGCTAGCTGTAGCTTCATATTTAAATGTTCAGGATCGAACTTCTGCAAGAAATCGAGAAGAAAAGGAAAGAGGGCATTTCACAAAAGGAGTAGAACATTTAAGTTAAATAACTAACGTTAACGTTAACGTTTTAGTTTTAGATAAGAAGAAGTCTACATCCTGCAGACTGACTTTTTTCAGAACATTGGCTCTTACGACAACACTCTGAAAACAGCATGACAACTCGTTCCCATCTGCTTTAAAGCTCCTCTTAAGTCTCTATCTCTGGCCTGGATTCAGCTAAAAGCTATAAGAACACTTTAATATCTTTAAATGCCTGACAATGAAAGGCTAATAGAAATCTTCATATCCAGTTGTATGAAAAGAGAAAAGCAGTTTGGCCTCTTTGATAACGGAGTTCAAAGCCTTTCTTTTATTTATTTCTTTTAAACAAAAAGAAGTGCCATGGGGGGGTTAAATTAAAGTAACTGTTTTTCCCAGATGAGAAGACACACATGCCGGCTGGCACTGCTGAGAAACAATAAAATGTGGATTTATACAGAGAGTAACATCAACCCTCCTTATGTCGAACAAACTTGTGCCAATTTAAGCAAAAAGAACAAAAGCAACCTTACATAAACCCAGAGAGTTTGACCTTGCTCTCCGCAGCCTTGTCCACTCTTCTTAATCTCAGGGGCATAAATTAGCAGCACCTACAGTATGCTCCGAGTCTCCAAGGAGAGCGGCCGAGGATGTCTGCTGGAGTTTGTTGCCGGGGCTCGGGAATGGCTGCACTTGTCGCAAGGACTAAAGACAGTTTCCTCGCTCAGCACCCAGAGACAGTGACGCCTCAAAGTCAAGGGTGGGCAGGAATGCCCTGAATAGGCAGTTACGTAAAACTCACAGCACCCTGTGAGGATAGAGAAGGAGCTCCTGAGGACCTGACAATGCACGCTGAAGTTACACAGATGGTCCAAAGTGTGCAGTAGCAACATTAAGTGTTGGCATGGAAGCGAAACGGATTTACATTTTCACAAATCCACCAAATTCAGAGAAAAACAATCATTGGGAAAAGGGAACAGATTATAAGAAAATAGGCCTGACATGTAAAAAGGTACCCCCAACCCACAGATTGAAAGAGATGCAGAACGACTACAAACAAAGCAACCGCATCGGTCGTGTCGTTTGAAAGCATTTTATGTCACTTTATATCATTTTGAGTCGTTTCTTGTCTCTTTGTATTACTTTTGTATTTCTGTTGTGTCTTTTTGCATCTATTTTTACTTGCTTTGCGTCCCTTTGTGGACATTTTGTCTATCTTTGTAGTTGTTTTATTGACTTTCCAATGAGAAATGTGAACAGTCACTTCATACAGAGGCCCTGGTCCAATGGGCCCGTAACCCCCCTCGGGCCCTGTTCAGTAATCCATCCATAAATAAGAGAGATAAGAGAGTTTATGAGAGTCTATTGATAAAAATAAAACAAAATTAGCATGGACTAATCCGTTTTTGGTGTCAACAAAGTAATAGCAGACATTATCTGGGGCATGTTTACCAAAAACAGTCAAAAGATACAGTATCTCTGATCACCGGCGCAATGCATTCGCCAAGCACACTGTGCACTGTCAATCGCAGTTTACTCTCACAAACAAAATACAGATAGAAAGACAAACATACCAAAACCTCTCTCTCCCTCTCTGCGAGCACCAGAAGCCACCCAGCGAGCACCAGGGCTGACCCCGCTGACCTGACCCAGATATTAACCCAAGCCTCCAGATGTGAACGCGCGCTGGGATTACTCCACCACTGCATCAAGCTCCACATGCTTTTCTAATGAGGCATCCTAATATGACCCTGGAGACAGAGCGCACTGTCTGCCTCACTATCTGCCTCTATTCCCACAACTCCATCAGTCTGTGCACAATCCTCTTCACGTAACGGAAGGGGAATAAAACATCATGGTTGAAAATGCTAGTTATTCATGCTCACAGAGGGATATTAAGTGTGTAAAAGTGAATCAAAAGAAGCTGACCTCATGTAAACATTACCCAATAAAATAGTACGGCTTTGACTATCAAACACTGGAAGGAAATTTGCATTTAAATTGTACTAGAACACTACATCCAACACTGATATGCTGCTTAGCATTCAGAAGCTTCTTCCTGAGTAGTCACCTGGAACAAAGTGAAGTTATCAAGACACGAAGAGTGACATCTACTCCTCTATTACACTACACTCAGAACAATCTCTAATTTATGCATGCATTTCAAAACCTAGAAAACCTGTCCTGCACTGGCTGTTGGGAGAAAAAGTGTGTGACTACATTTGCACCAGTCACGACCTGAGCCCTTTTTTTGCAGAAGCGCCCCTGATATGAAAGAATTTAACTCCTTCTCTGCATCAATGTAGCTATTGTAGCCATTGCATTCTTTCAGCAGCTTCAATTTCCAACTTGTGCCGTGTCGGCAAGTTACAAACTTCCAAATATAAAGCACAGAATACACGGTGTGACAGCCGCTGGCACAAACACACAATGAGGCAGAAGTGTGGTAAGTTTGATCGGCCTGCTAAGTAGCTCAAAATTTGCAAGAGATCAAAGAGGGGACAAAAAAAATAAACAAAAATGCAGCGCTCTCCTGTGTAGCCTACCATTTTGATCCAGCGTTTCGAGGCTCGAAGGAGTCCCAGAATAACTCCTTTCGCACCAGTTTTCCCTTCGCCATGAAAATGACCGTTGAATTGTCACATTTCTTCAGTTTTTTGTTGCCCTTATCCTCAATCTTGTTTCCCCCCCCAGTGCTGCTGTAGCATTCAGACAGACAAAAAAATGCAGAGGCTGCTTTTGCTGAAGGAATTGGTGATTGGAGCTCGGGGATCATATGGGCTTTTTTGTCAGACGTTTTTAAAGGGACACGGTACTGTTTCACGTGGAGTTGCGAAGACAAGGCGCATTTCTTTGTAGGCTACTGTACTCGGACATTTTTTTATTCTTTTTTTTTTTTTGCCGTGAGCAGGAGGACTTTGGGAAGGACACGCACAAACCGTATGGCGCAAAAAAACAAAACACCACCGGGTGCGCTTCCTCGCACTGCGCGCTCGTGCAGCGGTGTGACGTCACGCGGGCAGACAGATGTGGAGCTGGGGAAGTTCATTTATTTTTCTCATGTTGCAGAAGTCATTATAACTTCATTTACACAATATATTAACACTGTATTCATCGCAGCATTCTCCTAAGGGATGTTGTTGTGTGTGCACCACAAAAAGAGCTGAATGAGAATAACAAATAAAAACAAATACCAGGGACACAATAACTTCATATCCTGGGGACTAAAATAAGATATTTAGAAATGTGATTAACCACACAAATGTCTTGTGACCAAAACACAAAGATGTTCTGTTTACCATGATATACATTTTATCTTCAAATGTGTTTGAAAAATTATTCAAACTATAAATTATCAAAACTGTTTCCTGTTCATTTTCTGACACACAATCTGGAGCCCCGGCCCCCCCTGAGGGTCTGAGGCCCCAGGGCAGCTTTCCATTTAGCCCAGTTGGTAATTCAGCCTCGTCTTGAACCCCCCTGAAGGATCTCTGGACCCCACCGCCATTGCTCTCTCCTGAGCAGACTGTATGAAGCAGAAGTCAATACGTTCATAACAAGGTGGGAAATGTATTGATCGCCACCTGGAGCCGGTCCCATCCATCACTTCATGGCCAGGACTCAGCCGAGCACAGTGTGGACACAGTCAACCAGAAGTCTTAAAACACAGGTGTTTTAATCTAGTGTGTAGATGTGTAAACAAAGTAATCATGTAGTTTACATTTCAGTGTATGTATTACATATCTTGTGCTGTTAAACATTTCACACAAGGAGAAAATGAAGAGGAGAGAATCATCTATTTGACCGGTGACAGCAGGCTAATGATGTTTCCTTATGAAACCTGAGGCATTGGACCCAAGTGAAGCTTCCACTTTCTAAAAGGAGCCTGGAAATCATATCTTGAGTCATGTAAAACCCATGCTTGTTAACAAAAAGGGTACTATAGGACACATCTTATGAAGGAAACATTAATCCTATCCTGTATCAGTGATTTAAAGGTGAGAGACTTGTGTCTAATAGTCCCAGTTTATGACCCGTGTGGACATGAATTGTAAATCGGACAGAGAACTGTACAGCTTTATCGATGCAGTCCTCGGAGCGCAGACACTGGCCTCGGACGGAGAGTGTGTGTGCGTTTGTGGAATCCATTCGCAGGATATCATTTGCAACAGCCTGGGCTTCTGGATAGCGTCCCAGCACAGCCAGACACTCAGCGTGGAGGATTTGAAAGCAGTGGCAGGCAGAAGCCATGCAGTACACCACCACCATCTCTAGCAGTTCTAAGTGTACGCAAATATTAGCAAAGAAGGAACTCAATTAGTTCTGAGTGTGTTTAATAATTTAATGGAGTCTTCTTTGCCATTTTTCTTGTTCCTATGAAGCGAGTAAAATTATAGTTGTGCGTTGCATTAATCAGATTCTTCTAATTGCATGACATCCAATAGAAAAAACTGTAGTTTTCTTATTATAAAATCCAATATCAGTATTTGTAGCGTTTGACATAAATGTAATACACACATTTAAATTAGCAGGGATGAAAGATATTTCCGTGGATCTCACAGGAACACACGAGCTGCAGTTGTGCACTGACAGGTAGATGGCGCCATTGTAGAAGTGCATAAACAGACTTCTCTGCTGTACATTGTGAGGAAACACAGGCTTGCTGTGGTATTTATTAAGCGTAAACATTCAGAACTGTTATGTAAATCAGACATACGATACTTTGAGTACAACTTTTAACATTTATGATACAGTAATAAACGAATGGAACAAATACACAGCTTGAGTAAAGCTTGAAACTGCTACAAAAAGTGATGTTTTCCTTTAAACAAGGACTTTCTTTAGAGAGAGAGAAACAGAATTTAAGGCATAAGCTCAACCTATACCAGAAACAGAGGATTATACACTTGCAGAATAATCATTGTACATTTAGAAAAGTAAAAAAGGAATACACAAATGTACAATATAAAATATACATCTTATTTCTCAGCTTTGACAGCCGCTTCAAGAAGAATATCTGATTTATGTAAGTTTGTGAAGTGGTTTATTTATTTACATTCTACAACATTCGTTTCCTTAAAGACTGCCATACAGTACATAATTAAACTGTTAACAAGGTGGAATACAACGCTTCCCTCCTGGAGCTTTAGTTGCTGATCTGTGATGATAACGGTAATTGCTTTTGTGCGTGCACAGTGTCCAGACTTAGCGTTTTTTTTTGTTTCTTTTTAGCCAAATTAAAGGCGACAACCTGCCCGAGGCTCAACTGTACCGGCTGCTGCGGCTGTGACTGCGCCTGGAAGAGCTGCGGCTGGAGGAACGGTACGACCTGCAAAACACAGAACCGACAATGAAAGATTTGACTGTTGAATGAGATGCATGAATACTTAAGTTTGTCTCGGTGTTAAACCACAATCTTACATTCAGCCACAAGGCTGAAGTGAAACCTGTCAGTCAGGGGTCACCAGGGGGGGCGGAGCATCTTACCGGGATCGGCGGTGCGAGCTCCTGTAGCTGTCACTTCGTCTGCGCCCGCGTCTCCTGCTCGCACTGCGACTCCGACTGGAATAACTGTCATAGGAGTCTGACCTGCATTAACATACAGAGATATGATTTTAGGGAGTTCTCTAGAACAGTGTGCCACATGATTTAGTTATAAACAAAGTTCTGGCGTTATGATTTTATTACCAACACACTGCACAGGGATTTAGTCTGCGTGCATCGTAAACAAGATTGATTGGGTGTTCTTGCTTCATGCAATTGCAGATACTATAATTAATGACTTAAGATAGGATTGATCTCTTCTAGGCCTGCTACTAACAATTACTTTAATTATTCATTCATCTGCTGATTATTATCTTGATAAATAGATTAATCTTTTGGTCTATAAATATCAGAAAATCTGGAATATGCTTAATTTTCTAAAGCCGAAGGTCTTTTAATAACTAATTTTACAATAAGACAACGCAGCAAATGTCCACTTTGTTGTAGTGTTTGAACCTGAATATAGTGTATACATGATGATGGGTAGATCTGATACCCCTCACGTGAACTATTAAACATTTCTACTCTGTGACTGTTAGCACATCAAACAGCTCACAGACCTCGATCTCCGACGGCGATTATACGAGCGACTCCTGGAATGACTTCTACTGTACGTCCGACTGAAGGAAGGCAGAACAGAGAAAGAGTGAGACGAGCAGATTTAAAGAGACTTGAAGACCAATCACACATAAAATGCACACCGATAAAATATAATTTAAATATACAGTTTGCTGAGTCAACAAAGCGGAAATGTAAAATAAAGCCTCCCGAGCTCAGACCATTAGTTACCTGTGACTCCTGTAAGTTCGATATGTGGTGCTACGAGAGCGGGACCGCCCTCTTCCCCGTCTCCTCCGACTCCTACTACGGCTCCTAAAGAGAATGAGGTTTTGTGATGAATGACATTCTGCCGGAGCCAGAACAAAAGGTCTGTACAGACACAGATTTAAGCTTCTGGACTAAACGCTTCGCATCCATCAAGTTTATCGCTTCACAACAATCTTGTCCTAGAAGCCTCTCCAGCATTTAGAAAGATTTACCGATGGTGACCTGGCACTTTTCATTTCATCAAAGTGCTTTTTGATTTACCTGGAGGAGTAGCTGGAGCTGCGGGATCTACTCCTGGACCTGCTGGAGGAGTGGGACCAGCCTCTGGAGCGGGACCGGTGGCTGGGATCGGAGCGTGACTTCTTCTTCGGGGACCGCGCGCGAGACGTCCCCCGTGTATTTCCCACAGACGGGGATCTCTCCTCGCTGGAGCTCTCCTCGTTCCTCGGCCTCTGGTTTAGCCGCGCCGTCTTACGAACCTCATCGAACAGAGATCCCGGTCGGACTCGGCTTTGGCTTTTTATCTCCATTCTCACGCCCTGCGCGTTGGTGTTCTGGCTCTCTTGAAGGTGGGCGGTTTTTGCGGTGACGGGCGGCACATTCACGTTCTGTAGAGCAGACATTCCTTTCAAAGGCCTCCATTTGAAATGAACCGCAGTGCCAGTAGGTTTGCCGGTGGATTCGTCTTGCAGTCCAGCAGCTGCCGTGGAGGTAAGAGAAGGCGGTTCTCTGCTATGAGGTAAAGCATCATCTCCACTTGGCATCTCTAAAGACTTTGAGGTAGATTTTAGTGTTAACCCCGCGGCGTTATTCAACTGTGTAACTTGAGGTTCTACAATCTCAGCCTCATGCTCGGGGGTACAAATGTCCATATCATCTAAAGACTGTTGCTCTGTGATACCGGGGCAATCAGCACCGTTCCTGTTGGATGTCTGAAGATGAGATTCAGTGTGTTTTGGGTTTTTGTTGATACATTCCTTTGCTCTCTGTTGCACCCTCTTCTTTTCTTGTTTAGGATTCTTGTTTAAAGAGGTTAGTTTTTCATTCATACCGTCTACCCCAGGCCTTTCTTTGACAACTCTACCAGGACTATGTTTCTCTCGTTTTGATTCATCCTCCTCTTCCTCCTCTCCGAACTCCAAAGGAGGCTGCCAGTGAAAAGTCTCTTTGAGCTTCTGATGTTTCCTCTTCGATCTCTTTCCTTTGTCCTTACTGCTCTCTCTTCTTCTTTTGCGTTTATGCTTACGTTTGGCCTTCTTCTTGCTCTTGTGCTTCTCTGGTTCTGCCTGCCTTCTCGGGACTTTTCTCTGGCCGGACAGAAGCAGCAGCAGCAGAAATCTTGGGTGCCAGCGCAACCACAGCCTCTGACGTCTTCCTGGAAGTCTCATATTCTGATTCTGAACTAGCCTCTCCTTCCTCTTTTTCAGATATAGCCAATATCCTGGAGGCTATATTTTCTGAATCGCTTTCTGAATTCCAAGCAGTAAGAGCGGACAACTTCTTGTCAACAGATTCACTAGACTGAACCGCTTGTTTCTGCTTTTTAGACAAGGCAGCACTATTGCTTTGGCTCACTCTATCACTGTCACTATCCCATTCACACCTGCTATTAAAGCATCTCCGCCGGCATTGAGCTGCACTGCTTCGTCTCCTGATCCTGTGACACATTTGTCTTTGAGACACTGATATCCGGACTATTTTCACAGCCTGCCCTCTTCTCCGATCCCGACTGAACATCTTGAGTACTGTCGAGTGAAATGTACTTATCTACATTTTTTACCCTCCTCAGAGAGCTGTAATACTCTTTCCATTCCTTGTCTAGTGAATTCTTCTTGTTGCTACATGTTTTCTGGGAGTTTTCAGAGTCTGATCTGCTGCAGGAGGAGGACCTGCTGTTGTACTGATGAGGGGATCTTGACCGACTATAACTTCTGCTCCTTGAGCGACTGTAGGACTTGCTTCTAGAGGACCTGCTGTGTGAGAGCCCCGCAGGTTTGTCACCCGGCAGACACTTTGGTGTAGCGGAAGTCTGAGCTTTTTCTGTAACACTACCGACTGTTTGTCCAGTGGAGAAGCTGGGAGCTACTTTCACTTTATTCTCCTGAATGTGGATGTAAGAGGGCTTCCAGGGCTTTTGACCGGGTTTCCAGCGCGAGGGAGGGGGACTGTCGCTCATTGGGATCACAGGGGCAATTTCAGGAGCCGGGACACTCGGGAGTCTGGGGACAGGCGTGACTTTGCTGTCTGGAAGCTTCTTGGGCATCATGGCGTCAGCTTTTGGCTTTCTGGATTTCCTCTTTCTTGGGGATCTGGATGAACTCTTCTTTCTGGATGGAGACAAAGACCTAGATCTGTACCTGGATCTTGATCGGGATCTAGAGTAGGATTGAGATCTGGATCTAGACAAAGACCGACTTCTAGACCTAGAAAGGCTTCTTGATCTTGAATAAGACCTAGACCTCCCTCTAGATCTTGACTGACTGGATGCGTAGGATCTAGAGTAGGACCGTGAGACTCTGAAAGATTAGCGAGGACCGCCGTCTCCTTCGAGTTGACGAATCATGCTGATTTGACGAGGAGCGGGATGGAGA
This sequence comes from Cottoperca gobio, assembly GCF_900634415.1. Classification (NCBI taxonomy): domain Eukaryota; kingdom Metazoa; phylum Chordata; class Actinopteri; order Perciformes; family Bovichtidae; genus Cottoperca; species Cottoperca gobio. The sequence goes on along the minus strand of NC_041374.1, from coordinate 2,599,946 downwards.
GCGGGATCTTCTGGACTTTCTTTCTGAAGACACTGGCCTGTCACCCACTGACGGTAAAGGCTCTTGAGGTTTGTTCTTGGAGCTCTTCTTCTTCCCACGTTTCCCTTTTTTGGCCTTTTTCTTGTGTTTGGCTTTCTTCTTCTCTTTTTTCTGTTGGCGGTGCAGGCTGGACCTCTCAGAGCTGCGGTCTGAAGAGTGTGGTGGAGACCGGGACCATGCAGAGTCGCTTCTGTTGTCCCATCTGCTTGAGGAATGGTCATTCAATCTGTTAAGTCAAAAGATGCATGAAGAAAAATAAAGAAAAAACTGATGTTTGCAGTAACTAAGTAAAAACATTAAGTCCTACTTGTCTCCTTTGGTCCATCTCTCGATGCTCGGCGGTTGATAAACTTTGGTTCTCTTCATCTCTTCTTTCCAGTGCGGCGGAGTTTCACTGCTACCACGTTCTTCCACCGATGCAGAGCGTGATTTAGACCTTGTTGGGGTGTGATATCTCTGCAAAAAAGTAAAAATATATTGATACTAGGGATATCACAAGAACCGATACTTTGGTACCTATTTTTCGATATAGGTACCAGGGGGCTCGAGACTAACGGCGTCCCACCGGTAGGTCTAGCGGACATATATATATATATATATATATATATATATTCCCCCCAACGGAACGGAGCCCCTGAAATTCAAGTTTTTAGATTTTTTCTTGCCTTGCGCATTCACATTCCCTCCTCCCGTATACACCTACAGAGCGGAGGAAAACACAGTATGCAAACTTAATTAAGGAGTGTAGGTTAAAGTAGACTTTTGGGGTCAGAAAGAATCTATCGGTTAGATAGATGTTTGTCAATTCTTTACAGCAATGGTCCCCTTTTGACTTGTTACCCTTTAAAGGAAGTTGTGACTTACACTAGGAGTATATACATGCTTGCCCTCGGAGTGGATCAGGTCATTTAACAAGCAAACAAGAACAAATACTACACACACACCAGACATGAACAGACAGATCTCTGATCTTAGGTGAGGCGAGCGTACCATTGTTCCTCTGCCTTTGATCTTTCGTCCGGACTTAGAGACTGCTGGTTTCGGTTCAGTTGAAAGAGACGTTTCTTCTTTCTCGACTCTGAAAAGATCGAATTTCAAAGTAAAAACCTACAGTAACTACGTAGGTGTACACTTTTCAATGTATAAACTGAAATATATTCCAATAAACTGACATCTCTGTTTTAACTTCCTGAGATGGCATGTCCCGTCGCAGCAGGAAGCGGTTCTCCGGCACCGGTGGGATTTCCTCCGGTCGGACGACGAGCTTCTCTCTCCTCCCACTCGGCTCCTTCTCTCCCTCCGCTTCAATGTCTCCCTGCAGAATCTCACTTTCCACAGGACTGGGAGAGCTTAACGACAATATAAAACAATATTTTGCTATGCAAAGAGCCAACAAGGCAGTGCTTCTATTTATACTCGTATATAGTGATCAGACTGGAACATTCGAGGTGCTTGTGAGTAAATGTACTATAAAGAGGATTTTATTTATTTTTAAACTACCTTTGCTTGGAGGGTAGAACATCAATGTTCTTCTCCTTTGATTCCCTCCTTTTCCTTTTAGACCGTTTACTCCTCGCTTGTCTCTTGTGCTTGTGATGTTTGTGCTGTTCGTCTGATTCAGATCCAAACGAAGACGAGAACTGAGAGGACGAGTCTTGGGAATTGAGGGACGAGTCAGCAGAATGAGAGGTTCTTTTCCTCTTGCCTTCAAGTACTGAAGCGAGAAACATAGTATCATTTAATTAAAAATCATGCTTCTCAGTGAAGTAAGAAGGAAAGTTCAAATGCCAGGAGTCACTTTCAGGGTGGTGTAACGCTAACAACTAAGGCTTTGTTTGATTCTGCTCAGTATGGTGGGGGCGAATGAAAGCAGGCCTGACAGAGTGAGGTGGGCAGATGCCAACTGAACTTCACAGAGATCACCTCGCTGATCCTCATTAACCAGAAGATCAGGTTACGTGCCCTGTAACTAATGCCAGTGGGGGGAAATACTGGCACCAAAATGCCAAGCTCTTACAAAAGGAACACAACATATGACCCAGTTACAATCTCAGGCAACACACGGTGTTCCCCACAGGACAGAACAAAAGATGTACGCTTGTGTGTACATGACGGACAAGTCATGGGAAACATCTATGAAAGCTTTTGAATTAAAATAACAAAAGTTGTCGTATACACCAGACATTAAACTGACACTCTATCACATCTCCAAACACCAAAACCAACAATGCTTTCAACCTCCTAACAGTGTTGCTTATGTATCCAAAGCCTGATGTAGCTTATTCCTCTGAGCTCCATTGTTGTCCAAAAAAAAAGCACAAACGAGAAACAACGTTTTAATTAGAGGCTGGAAATATTCCCCACATACTGCTGTTGGTGTTAAAAACTATGAATTCCAGCTGTTACAAAGAATTAAATAGAAAATACTGAACCTTTAGAACTGAATGTCAGATTTTTATATATAATTACTTAGTTTTTCCAATTAAATCATAACACACAGCACATTTAGGTAGAGATTCCAACTCATTTGCTTTCAATAAATCTCCTTAGTGTGCCTGAATAAATCAGCATGTAGCTAAACAACAACAACGACAACACAAGGCCAGCGTTTAGAAATCAAAGACACCGTGTTCTGTCTGTCTATCGATCTCCTCCGATCCGCTTCAGTACTCTGGAGAGCACGGCACCTTCACACAACACACGGCGCTGTTGTTCTGAAGCAACAATTATTTTGTTGTTTTTACTAAACATCAATGAGCAAAAGAAATAATAAGAAAGATTTGACCAAATAGATTCGACGATGTAGATTCTAAGTCGGGGGAAACCCCTAAAAGCAAACCCTAACCCTTCAGGAGAAGAAGATCGGACTGAACTTACCATCGTTAGCGGACTTAGTGATAAGTTGTCCGCAGTCCATCACTCTCACGTCAGCGTAGGGTCTGCTGGCTGAATCAGTCTTCAGCCCCTCCACCTTCTTTATCACCTCAAAGCCGGAGATGACCAGACCGAAGACGACGTGGACTCTGCAGAGAAGAACGAAGGTATCGTACACAAACCGAAACATGCTTTTTATTTGACTTAACACTGAATGTTATCAAGAAACACACATTCAGGGGCTCTAAGAACCCTGTAATTCAGAAACACACATTCAGGGGCTCTAAGAACCCTGTAATTCTGATTGTTGGTGTCAGTGACATTAGATTTTACCCATCGAGATGAGGCGCCACCTTGGTTGTGCTGTTAGTGCAAAATCCAACAAAGAAGGCCAACCGATGACAGGGGGGGGGGGGAGGGGGGGTCATGAGAAAAAGAGAAAAAGGAGGAAAATAATTAGAATAAACAAGTAACTTTAACAAAGTGCGGGTGCAGTTGAAAAATCTCAAAGAAGCAGCTTCAGAATTTGTCAGATGACGATTTTTTTAATGATATTTGAAATTAATTTAGGTAAAAAGCTTTCATGAAATAACAATAAACAGGCAATAAAAAGCCTCAACAACAGAGTGAGGGCGACGACCATATGGATCACACAGAGAAAGTCTGTAGACGTTTCCTCCTTTATGTTTATTTATTTCTATCTTATGGTGACAACTTGTTTCAGTGACGTCTACAAAGCCAAACAACCTCAAACCATTTGTGAACATTGTTCCAAAATAAACTCTGCAGAACACTTTGCTAATGCAAACTACTGAATGATAAATACAGTCAGGAGAGAGAGAGACAGAAACACAGCCTTGGAGACACATTACCTTGGAAGAGCAGGATGCTAGAGATTCTGTAAATTTTACACAAAAACGGCAAGAGAAAAAATGTAACACATTTGTAGGTAAAAAAAGAATGAATCCATGTTTCTCTGCACTTTGAAAATCTAACTGCACGGAGTAGAATTTGTCATCGGCGTTCACACTCGATGGCAAATTCTACTCGACAGTTTCAAAAGGGACAGAAAGCAAAATGAATAATGTGAGTGACGTGTCAGGTAAATGGTATAGTTGTTAACAAAAGGTGCAGAGTGGTTTGATCTTCTTAATGTAACTCACATGAAGAACTGTGAACCGTTGGTGTCCTTCCCACGGTTGGCCATCGACAACAGGAAGGCTTTGTCGTGTTTGAGAAGGAAGTTCTCATCTGTTGGGAGCAGAGGAAGAGGGATCGAAGTGTCACAGTGTTCTCCTGATCCATAATGGAAACATCCATGACAGGACAAGAGGGATAAACACTTGTAATCCATCAAACCTCATCATTGCTTCACCCACACGTCCTTCCAGCTTTATAAAGATGTGTTGTATCATTTAAACTACTTGCTTTCTAATTATTTTAACATGCAATGGGTGGCAAATTGCTCTTTTGATTGTTTAACTCGGTTCATTTTTGTATCTAGACATCATGAGAGTTATTCCATTACATACGCCTGAATCTTTATTGTATCTACATATATCCATGTTGCAAAGGCTGAATATCTTATTTCCACTAAGTCTTCCTATTTAGCAGAGAAACCTGCAGCCGCCCGTACCTGACTAAATATCTCTGCAGTCGTGTAGCTATAAATAGCACATATGTAACATAAAAAGTAACTTGAGCGTCCCGAGGCCGAGCAACTTGAGCAGCGCGCCTCAGGGGCGGGGGGGGGGGGGGGGGGGGGGGGGGATCCTGCAGTAACATCCCTTCAGTACGATGCGTCTGCGTTTTGACTGACACAGGAAGGTGGTGGGGACAATGTTGACATGGTGTTACTGAGCTGTGTACATCTCTTACCTTCTCATTTTTGCAAAAGACCACTCTATAAATAAAAGAATATGTGGAAACATTTTAGGCAGGAAGATTGTAGCTGTCAGTAAAGAGAAACGCTACTCTCCATGCTCATCTGGTAAAGCCCACTACTGTTACTGAATAGAAGACGGCACTATACAATGGGAAAGTGAAGGTCAACGCCGCCATTCACAGGGAATACATTATTAGCACGACAGGCACATGCAACATTGTGCTCATGCAGAATTTGATAAATTGCACTTCGATTAACATTCATGAGACATCAACAAGGAATCATTTGATATTCCCATTACCTTCGAAGTAGCCTCCGAATATGGACTCTCCTCCTCTTCCATTTCCTGGAAAGATTAACACAATAAAACAATTGCGCTAATTGTTACAATTAAAGTGCCGTCTCTTCTGCATCTTAGACAAAAGAAAAGACGTGATTAATGTGTGTTTGTGGGACCACATTTTGAAGACTAATAGCGTCTATCTATATCGGCTCTTGTTAATGTAATTGTTTGCCGTTAAACCGTGCAAAGCATCACCATTATTGAAAACACAGTTTGTACCCAAGAGAGCATTTCATTCCTAAATAAAAAACAAATGATGATAATGATCAGATGCAGCAGCAGCTCTGTCGCTTCCCTTTGCATGTTTATGTAAAACATTAAACCAGCTGTTTGACTTTATTCAGACAATTTGATGGAACACACGGTAAACAAGGTTATACGTTAAGACATTATTACCTTCGGTGAAGTCGCCTCCCTGGACCATAAAGTTCTTTACAACTCTGTGAAACGTGGAGCCTTTGTAGCACAGCTTTTTCTCTGTGACTTTGCCGGTTCCCTTTTCACCTGCAATCACACGCACGTTAACTTTCATCCAGCACAACACATTCAACAGAGCTGCTGCTATATGAAGTGCCGTTGTGTATACCGGATGCCCTGAGGTGTTAAGACATGTTGAGCGTTGCCACATGGGAGTTTATTCTAAACACGGGTCATGAAACCACATTTGGGGGGGGGGGGGGGGGAAGGATTCCAATAAACTGGATGCCTTTGTTGAGGCATCCTGCTGTTAGGACTGCAAATCTTCCACTGGAGTGATAACAACAGGGGACAGAATGCATCGCCCCAAAGCTATAACCCCCCCAGGATTTCCCTTTCCCTCGGGTGAAGGCAGACATGTAGATATTTCATTGGATGTGTGTAAGGGGGCTTTTCTGAGGACAGTGGGTGGTGGCTGGTGGCTGGCTAGAAATGTTGCTTCACTGGCTTCAGCATTGTTCCAAGGGTTTGGTTTCTTATGAGCTGATCCCCTCCTAAAAAAAAATAAAAAGCCCCAGCAAACTGCCCAGCTGTGCCGTGTATATCACCGTGTTGTGTTGCGTGTGTGTGTCCAGGAAAAGGAGCAGACTAACGAGCCGTGTCCGCCCTTGTCAGCATCAAATTCCGTCCGCCAGGTGGAGTGAAAAATGAGAGGGAGGATCGATCTGCAGTCTGTTTGCAGATTTATGGCTATCTCCGGGCAGACGGCGACTACTACAGTACGCCGTGCTCTGCTCAGAGAGATGAAGTATCGAGGGAGAGAGAGCAGCACCCCTCTGTCCATCCGGTGACTCCATCTGTCACTGGACAATTTACACGACGGCTCCTTTCCTCAAGATATCAAATGACCAAAGAGGGGTGTGTGTGTGTGTGTGTGTGTGTGTGTGTGTGTGTGAAGCTGTGGCTCAATCTCATATTTGTCTACTCATTACGATTATTTTTCCGGGTGGAGACGGGACAGATTAGAAAGAAGGAACAGAAACGATTGTTGTGCAGTTCGTACCCTGGACAGTGCATCCCAAATGTCTCGGCTTTTATTGGAGAAATAAACAACACAACTGAATTGAGGACTATAATGCTAATGTTTACAGACAGTACAAACAGATTCATGTTCTGCTCTCAAACATCTTTTGAAACATACATGTTTGGTTTTGCAATGTGTGCAGTGAATGTTGAAATAGCACGAGTATGACGTGTCCTTGACTGAACGGTACTCACCAGTGCACAAACACAGAAAGTTTCTGCTTGTCTTGGGACAAACATCCGAAAAGAGTTGAAAGACTATTCGCCCAACTGTAAAACACAGAGAAAGGGAAACATGTTATCTCACTTCACCTTGTAGCAATGAGGGAAAGAAACTGAATAGGCCTAAGGACACAATTAAGAGCTACGTGTTACTACACTGCACACATCTGCACTTTCTCCTGCAGTGAATCTCAGCAACTTTTCCACAGCTAGGAGCAAATCTAAAACTATTCTTACGAGCCGGATGGAGGCTTTTGTCCTTCCCTGTCCACGTTAATAGCTTCTCATGTCTAGACTTTAATACATTCAGTCCAGATACAGTTACTAACACAAAACCAGACTACAACACATGCAGTTTAAACATCTTTATTGATGATGTCAGTTCATAGTATTCGGCTATGAAGTGCTGGTTACATGCAGGCTATCCCTGTGAAGTGATTGTATATTCTCTTACCTGGCTCCCGGTTGAGCTCCACATCAAAGTAACACTGAGGGCGGTCTTTCACCCCCATTGTAATCACACTCTGGGTGACCTAAAATGTAGAAAAAGTACAAATAAAACGCTAATCAGGGAAAATAACACGGTTTCCTTCCCTTAAAAAAAGCAGTAAGCTTCTGAAGTGAACACCTACAATGTACAGCATATTTAGAGGAGTGTGTTGGCAAACAATGTAGAGAGACTAAAAGACAGCGAGGGGGGTAGAAACAGAAAGGGGAGGAGAGTGGACGATGGGAGGGGAGTGAGAGAGAAGTCTGTAAATGTGTTGGCTATGCAAATCCAAGTAGAGCAAAGCATTGCTTCCTCGCTGTGCATGTGTAACTCTGTTCCCACTGTCCGCTTGGGTCTCACTCCCTGTGAAGTGTCACAAAATGCTGCTACTAGGTTTTCTGAAATCCACTTGGGAGGAAGACTTGTCCATAAGTAGGTTGTACGCTGAGCATCACATTCACTAGACAGGGTGTTACACAGTTCATGGTGTTGCATCGTTTCCATCTTTAAAAAAGGTCAAGCCTCCTAAAAATGTATCCTAATATAGCTTCTGTGTGTGACCGGTGTGGGGTATTTCCTTCCTCGTTGGGGCCGATGTTCTGGAACTCAATATTTTAAAAACTATATCTGATATTGTGAGAAATGTGGGAAAAATCTGACCCAGTATTTGAGGTACTGGGAGAGGACAGTCCTCAGAGGATTCACTTTAACTGTTTCAGCACTCAAGAGTGTGTGTCTTATTGTTTTTGACACATGTGAGAGTATGTATATATATATATATTTTGTTTTACTGTTTGTTTGTTAATTAAAATACCAAAAAAACAACTTAACAACAGCTTAATCTTCTCACAATTTGCATTATACAGGCTGCATAAATGCTGAGTCACTGAGCTGAAATGTAATAATGATAAAATCACATGGTGTGTATGTGTGTTGTGGGAATAGTAGTCCAACAAGAGAGCAAACATTATTTTAAGCAAACCAATGAACAGCTGTTGAGGCACTAGTGTTGACTGTATGTTAATTCACAGCTAATGAGCAGTGCATCAGAGTTATACTGCATTCACAATTCAGACACATATGTTGACAGGAATGCATTGTATTAATAACTCTTATGTCACAAACTGTGTTAATGTTCTGGGAATAATCAACTTCAGAAGTCTTAACTGTACAAAGTATTTAATTGCATAAATTAGAGGTAATGTGAGCTACATGTCCTACAAGTATTGAAGACCACAGTGGTTAATACATTATTTAAAAGCAATCAAAATATAAATGTAATGCACCACACATATTGTCGATCCAAACAAGGAACAGCTGATCACCACCGAGTTGACGTTTAACTATTAGCCCACCAATGTCCACATTCACGACTTGTACAACGTTAGTGAAATGTAAACACGGCACACATTTACGAACAAAAACGGCAGGTTCAAGCCACGTCTGTAGCAATAACAGAACAGTAAATATTAAAGAGCTAAAGAGCTAAAAACAGCTCAGCAAAACAAACGTTGACGTTTCCAAAATGGTTGAGCTAACAGCTATTAGCTAGCTAGCTTACGTTTGTATTTCTCACAGCCGGCAATCACTATTCACATTTAACGTAACGTTAACGATATAAATCAGATTACAGGTTATCAAAATACATAGCGTAACTAACCTCTGCACAGTAGCTAGCCAAGCAATTTGCTAGTCACTGACGGGGCCGACAATTAGCGTGTGCTAAATTCACTTTTAAGTGAAAAGGTTGCTGCGCTGCATGATAACTACGACTGGTTAAGACTTTGTTTGTCCCTCCCGAGCTTCCGTAGTAGATTTGTTGTGGTTGTGTTGTATCCGGAAGCAAGTTAGCTCGTTGGCTATTTTAATATAACTTCTTATGTCTATGTTATAAGGCGTTATTCAGGTTGTTTGTATTAATCGCTGGTATAAGGAAGTATAATATTATATATTATAAGGAACGCGTAAGTGAAACTGGTGCTGGCGACCTGCTGGTGGGGTATTTCCTTTATATGATGCTAACCTCCAGGAGCTAAGTAACAAGGTGCAGCATGAAACCCATGATACTGAGGTACGGTATAGGTGTTACTACACGTTAGTTAACTAATAAGAGTAGTAGCTAATTCATCTTTATTTATTGTAGCTTTTAGCAAAGTGCGCCCAATAAACTGGCAACCGAGTGTTTTAATCTACAGAGCTGACTTGATTTGTCGATTAAATAATAAAGTAAGTCAAAAGACAGTAAATTAATCTTCAAATATTCTTTATTAATCATTAAAGTCATTTTAGTTATAATATTCGTTGCTTCTCTTTGTCTATTGTGATCGTCAACAGAATGCACGTGAACAATCAGTTTGGGCTTTAGGGATTTATGATGAGCATTTTTAAAAACTCTTTTCTGACATTTTATAGACCAAAATGTATTAATTATTCAAGAACGTTATTGCCAAATTATGAAAGTAATGTAGTTTCAGCCCTAACATAGCAATAGTAATAATCTGATCTTTCTCTTTACCCCATGTAGGCAGTGTGTTCTCCATGGACCTAGTGGATCATGTCTCTGATCCTGTTTGCCTTTGTAGTTCGGGTCAGGGATGGACTCCCCCTGTCGGCCTCCACAGACTTTGAACACAACCGAGAGCTCCAGGAGAGGAAGCAGCAGCTCAGAACTATCAGCAAGGCACTGGCCCGTTTCCCTGACAGAGGGACCATCAAGGGCCAGGACCTCAACATATAGTAAGGATCCAGGAAGCAAAGCAGCAGCAGACTGTCTGTTGTGGCAAAAATACACAAAGCGACTGTAGTGTGTATTTCACTTTGTGATGCAGAATGTTGTCCGTTTGATCACGGGTGCATCCTTGTCACGCTGCGTCAGGCTGTTTGTTTACTAAACACCTTTCCTCCTCTCACCTGTTCAGCTTCATCTCTTCAGAGGGCGTATCTTACATGACCGTGTGCCACTGCAGCCTCCCTGTTGCTAAGGCCTTCTGCTTCCTGGAAGATCTGCGCTGGGAGTTCACAACATGCTTCAATAGCACTGTTGTTGCCTTGGCAGCCAGGCCATATCCATTTTTGGAATTTGGTGCGTAGGAAGAGAAATATTGTCTAGATTTGCTGTCACTAATTTGGGGAGGAGATTTTGCTTTGAATTAAAATACGATGTGTTGACTGACAAACAAAGTTACTGTGCTGTGATGCTTTTAACTGAGAGATAAATGCATAGATTTATCCTAATGTTACGTTGCTGCCTATTGACAGACGGCACCATTCAGAAGTTCAAGCAGCAGTACAACCAGAGCGGGGGTCCGGCCCTGGAGGTGACATTAGCAGAGGTCCAGGGCGATCTCAGGATCCATCCACCACAAGTAATTAACTTGGAGGAAGTGGAGCTCACCAACGGCATTGCAAATGGGCACATGGAGCAAGGTCCTGGATCTGGTGAGATTGTTCACTCTTGTGAAAGAAGCAAAGAATACAGCGGGTTATTATTTCATGTTTCTGTCATGCAGAAATGTTCTCGCTCTGTGTTTTATTATTTATGCTCACTTTCTTTTGTTCAACAGGTCAGAATGTGAGACTCGAACCAGTGACGGCGCCTGGCATCCTCACTCTTGTGCTAAACATTATGTGTGCGTCTTTGAACATAATCCGTGGGGTTCACCTCGTAGAGTACACATTCCAGGTATGTGAGAAGAGAAGTCCAGTATTGTGATGTGATATAAAATGTGTTTTATATAAAAGATATTATGTATATTTAAAATATTTGTTGAGAGAAACAATGCCGTACTATGTTGATCCTCTTCTGCACACAGGATGATTATGAAGGTGTATGGAATGTTGTGGCGTTTCTTCTGGCGTTTGTCTGCTGTGTGTTTCAGGTAAATGTAGATCAAATTAAAAACAATTTGACCCCCCCCATGTCGAACTCTTTCTGACACCACGTGAATGAACCTTCTGTGTCCACAGTGCCACCTCTACCTGTTCCACTCATCGCTGAAGAAACCCAAGTCCTTCACTCTGTTGAGTGTGATCGTCCTATGCAACCTCTACCTGCTCGGCCTGAGGAACCCGTGGCAGCTGATCTTCCACATTTCAGTCGCCTGCCTCTCCACCTTCCTCATCCTCACCCGCAAACTCCAAGACAGAACCAATGACTGTGGAGTCTGAGGAGCGGAGGACATTTTACCGCGCTGCACCTCACCGGCTCTTTCAAGCGCCGGTGAGAACAACAGAGAAGCGAATGGCTCGATCCACACGAGGTATGAAGATGTTTTGTGGATTTTTAACAAAAAACGTTCCCAAATTTTGTGTCATCACGGAAAATTGTAATTACAAGTTAATGTTCTTGTATACATTATGTACTTGCACTTTGTGTACATTTGTTTCTCAAGACTGTAAACTACACAGTGACATGCAGTTATTTCTGGAAGCTCTGCAGACAGATGCTAACAGAGAAGCTCAACGGACACGTCACAAAATGTTTGTGCCATCATGTTCAAAAAGGGTTTTTTAAGAAAATAGATTTCTGTCAGAATTGCTGACCAAAGTTGTTCATGTAGAAACAATCATCTGATCACAGCCCTAACTGTTGAAGCTATGCTCCCACACAGCTCAGTATTATTTCTGCTACCACAGGCTTTGATTATCTTTGTGTAATCCGTTTACGCTGTGTGACAGTCGCTGATTGCAACGTTAGATTTAATTCTACTTATGGTGGCGGTTTGTAGTTTGAAATCAGTGATAGTCAAGTAAAGCAGACGACGCAGCTATTTGTATTTGTTTTCTATTGTTTGCTTATTATGCTAAATTAAAATCCTAAGGTGTAAAAGGTGTAAATGTAAAGCTATGGGTTGTTTCACGCCTTACTGTGTGACGATACAATTGTTTTAGATTGTTTAAGTGTGTGGACTTATGTACAGATACACCGGCAAGTGCTCAGCTAGTCATCGCAAAGGTTCCAATGTAAGGGCTCCGTTTATTTAATGACTTAATGTACAGTACGTTCAACACCGAGGGAATGTGACTCTTACAGTCATGATGTTCGGGCATATCGTCTTACTATGACACCGTTTGTGATAAAAGGAGAATTGTATCACATCGACTCCATTTTTTGTACGATCAAAGCAGGTTTAGATATTTTTGTTTGTCCGTTTCATCTTTTTTCTACTGATCTCGACTTTGTCAAAGTGTAAATTGCGGGTAAGAATAAGAAAACACTGATTTAATGGGTAAAATTGTATTGACATTTGTTGGAAATTTAGTTTGGACTGCACTATTAGTTACTACGGTTTGTTCTGTGTTGGGTATGGCAATGGTTCTTGAATGTGTTGCATATCGGGTTCAGCTTTTTATATCCTGATTTATGTTTACCTGGTTTATATTTGTGTCTTGCTTCATTACAACACTCCCTGTTTGTAGTTCTCAGACTACTGTACACATAGAAAATCCTATTGTTATAATCTATGTTTGAATATAGAACAGTAGCGCTGCTAAATAAATAGTCTCATTTGTGTTAATTATGTTTTAACATTTTGTGTATTCAGCTTCTTAGATTTTTTTAATAGCTAACTAGTTGCACTAATTAGTTAATAAGCGAGGGAAGTAAATTATTAGTTGATCATGTTCGTCAGACAAGGACGTTGGGGCATTGTGTAAATATTTTACCCAGAAAGTTGGAGGGGATTTTAAAAAGGAGGCATTTCATCCGACGATCCAAACGTGTAGAAAATGTTTAGAAAGAGTCACTTATAGCTTGTAGTTCACAAAGAGTGAGGACACTAGAATACACATAGGACGTAGTGTAGCTGCAGATAACCCAGGTGTGAACTCAATGTGCGACTTTTTACGCTGTGTTTAACCATGTGACATATGATGAGGAGTAAACTCTTGTTTAAATTAGGCTCAAATTCAAATCGAAAGTGAAACTCTTGTGTTTTCTGTGCAAGACTTTTAGTGACGCTGTAATTTTTTTGATACAAAGCAGCTTTTACTGTCGTTTCCACTGTAGCCTACAAGTTGTTGACCAAATGAATTGTAAAACAAAGTTGTTCTAAAAGATGTAGAACCAAATATTGTGGGGATATTAAAAACACTCGAAATGGAAATGAAGGGTAATTTATTTAAATATGAGGTTATTAACAGAAGTACAATTGAAACTTGTGGCAGCCTTCTCTTCATATTTCTTTCTTATATCAACTTCTGATGTCTTGAAATCTGAATATAGGAAACTCTTCAATTCAAAAGTATGTTTAATACTTATTATTATGTATTTGTCAGCAGATTTCTTTGTACCTAATAAGACTCATGAGGTTGATATGGGGGGGTTTGTGGCTGCGACATGTATGTGATGATGGGAACTAATGCAACAATGTCATTCATTGTAACTGCCAAATACACTGATCACAGGGCTTTATCTTTTCCTGCTGTGGTGAAACTGACATTTCATTAATAAGCAGTGTCTTTTTTCCCCTCATTTGTTGATCTTTGATTTGTGTTTCCAAGAAATCAGAATGACTTCCATATTCAGGAGTGATCAGACAACAATAATGTTTTATTACCTTCATTATAAGGCCCATTTTCTATAAATAGACTATGTCATGAATAGAAAATGTCAATTAACTTCACAAATAAAATGTCAATTTAATCCTGTGTTTTTCCAATATTACACCAGATGGAGCTCTTTCACAATTTACTCACCTTCATTGTACGTTTGTGTTTGTGTCAGCAGGGTTGTTGCTCTGGTTAGTTGATGACATTTATCAATATAAGTTTAGCTACAGCCTTATCTCATATTAAAAGTACATTAGGCTACAGGCAAAACAAATCTTATGGATGAAAGTGTCCTGTCGCTGCAGAGAATAATCTTTAGTTGGGATTATTCACTTGTGAGACAGGAAAGCGCCGACGCTGATTGGTCCCTGATTTACAAAAGGACATATTGCTGTTTAAACAGCTTGAATAGGTGAAATCAAGCACATTTTATACCATATCCACATTGTGAATAGAAGGTTTACGTGTTTAAAGTCCAGACAAATATCTGTGTTCTCAGTCACGTAAGAGTTTAGCTAAAAAGCAGATCGAGTAGCACTTAAGTTTACTTTAAAAATACTGCTAATTTTTTAACAGATAAACAGTTTATGTTGCCCACTCGTAAAACAAACACCCATCGCCGTTAGAGAAGCCTTTGGAAGTACAAACTTTCACTACAGGCCGATGTTTCAAAAGGGCATGTGAAAAGAGCCTTTTTAAGTAGAAACGCTTGCTTGTACATTAAAAGACTTTGATAAAAGTTACAATAAAGAAGACAGCTGCTGTTTTGGTGGCGATGTCTGACGTGTTGATGAATACAATTAAGTTTCAATCAAATAAAAACTCAAATTGTATGAAACTTTTTAAAGCCATAATAATAGCTTGTTGTCCTCATGCAGGCGTCACTGCATGGAGCCCAGTGATAAGAACGTTGTTATGAAGTTAATGCAGTTTTAATCCTCGTCACATCAGTAGAGTAGGTCTTACAGTATACAGAGACATGCACTGGCTGTTCACCTTTCAACTAAAAGTATATCCCTCATGGGGGTTTCCCATAACGTCACAAATAACCTTCTGTTTAATTTCTGGAGAGATCCATAAAACCATCTCATAAATATCTGAGTCATTGTCTCTCTTGGCACTTTTATTTTACTTATATTGACGCAGTAGTGTCATTAGCTGTAAAGCATGCAGAGCGCTTGTCAGCATTTTCATGAATATTAAATAAGGAAATTTGAGGTTGCAACCTCGAAACTAATAGAACATGTCCCTCAGAGCTCTTAGTGCCATTATATATCCACAGAGCCGTCACTCCTGAAATGCATCTGAATTAAACGATAGGTCCAGTGATCCTCTTTTTTCCTTATTGGCAGAAGCAGCTGGTGTTAAGAAGCTGCTGTCTCTCCTTTAACAAATAGGTTTAACAGCATGGGTGGTCCTGCTGAAATGTTTATGGCTAACATTTCTCTTGCTCAAGGACAAGTGCCTCCTCCTAATAACAAGTAAAACCACAAACGTCTTTCACAGATTATTTACTCCAGTGTTTGCTACCATTTTGATTTCCAATACTAACAATCAAATGTGTTTTAGCACACGCGCTACACACACTGGGCTATTTCCTGTATCTGTGCTATTTATTGCTATATATAACAAAATACACAATTTTTAGCTAAATGTAATGGATACATGAGTGATATATATATTGATTGGGATAGCTAGCCTAATGGATCAATGGATATAATATGTAGCTAATGAATAAATGGATAAAAAAGTATGGAACAGCTAGCTAAACGTAACGGTTAACGGTTAGCTAACTAACTAACTGAAACTCAAGTTAGCTAGTTAACTAACTAAGTGCTTTAAACAAAAGTTAAATTAATGGATACACAGTTGAAATAGCTTAAATAAATACAATTAAAATGGATAGAGTAATAGATAAATAGCTATATGAAAGTAATATATAAATGTTGACATAATTAGCCGGAAGATGGTGGCTAGTTACAGTAGCCTAATGGGTAAATAAGCAGTTAAAATAGTTAGCTGACACAGTTAGCTTGAAGTAATAGATAGGCTAAATGGTTAAGAATGATAAAATAGCTAAAACTTAACATTTAATAGTTATCTAGATAAGTATTGGTTGAAATAGATATAGCTAAATTAATAGATAAACAGTTGATATAGCTAAACACACTAAATGAGTAGGCTAATGAAAAGATGGTTGAAATAGCTAATAGTAGCCCGATAGATAAAGGATTGATAGCTAGCGTAGCCTAATAGAAACAATGGTTGAAGCATAAATTCCACCACCGTTTGACAGCTCAATTGTATGAATAGATTATTGTAATATCCACTTAAAATAATTCATCATTTAAAATGAAAAAGATCTGGAACCACTGCTCGGTGGTTTACCTAATAGGCTATGTCTGTGATGGCGCCCACAGAAACAACCTAATTATTTAAAAGGTCAAACCTCTTTTCTGATATTTCAATATGATGGAGCTCCAAGACTGTTTGAATATACTTTGAGCTGTGGTAGAAGGTGAGCCACTCTTATCTAGGCCATTTCATCTTTGTCTCAGGACCAGTGCCCATGCCACATGTTGGCGGCCACTTTCCATTCATTTCAAACACATTATTAATTTATCAGGGCCATCATGTAGCACACTCTCTGTGGAGGTCTTCAATATCAAATATATCACAATTTGGCCTATTATATAGCTATAGTTATCTCTCTTCTTCAACAGCAGTGGGTATACATTTATGAACCAGTCAAAATATTAACTGATTCACCCTGGTGGTCAGACAGATAACATTTAAGCCTTAAGTAATTATTTGACCATTTTGGAAAAAAGCTGTAAACACTTTTGGCATATTATCACTGTTTACATTGATATAGCAAACAAAAGAGAGTTACTTACACATCCAGCAGATACAGAGCAACATTAGATATTTATTTATAGTTGTATTTATGGCCACCTGACAAACCTAAGTCCGACATTCACTCCCTTTTTAGGGAAGAATCTTAATCTTCTGCTCCACAATACTCACCAGCTAGTCGCTAACTGCTGTTAGCGTTCTATGCTAGGAAGGTAGCTTGCGGTGAGCTTTTAGTTTTTTTTTGCAAAGCATCTGGAAAGTGCTATTACAGCTGTGAGACTGAACCAAAACATTAGCTTTGTGGGATGTAAGCCAAACCAATGAATTAAAAGACACTAACTAGTTGATCGTTCTGATTTGAACGATTGTTAATAGAATTTTTTATTACAGCAGCTTTAAAGTCATTTCATTATCATAAATATGGATTCATTTATTTTTAAACCTAGAAACCTTTACAGGTTCGATTCCCTTTGTGTGCTTTCTTAAGTGTTGCAGAAGTAATGCCTGAGTTTTTACATTCACACTATGTTCCAGCTGTGATGTGTTGATTCCCAGTCTGTTAATAAGGACCTAAAGGCTATACAGCATGTCCCTTATACTTATTAAGATGCTCAATCCATAAACCCAGAGTCTTTGATGTTCTGAGCTCAATGACTCGACTCAACCACCTCTCAACAGTAGGGTTAGAAGTGGATTCTTGCCACTCGAGTTGTGAGAATAATTGTTCTAAAGAGACGCAGTAAATTTGATAAATCTGAGGTTCAAATTTCATTATTCGCCTTGGAAACAGCAAACTGACAAACAAGGTCCATTAAGTAGCTACAAGCACACATGGGATGCTTTTGATGGTCAATATAAAAGGATATTAATCATGATGTCCTCTACTATCTCATTACAATCTCGTCTATTTAGTAGCTGTTCTGGAGCTGTTGTTCGTATCACATGATTACTGGGATTAATTCACATTATTGACAACCCAAACCTCAACAAGTTAACTCATTGTTGGTTTTGATTTTGATGAATCTTTGTGTTTTCTCTAAATATGCTACAGATTGATGGGGATTCAATTAATTTTCTTGTCAATGATAAACATTAATGCTATCATTTAAAATGTTAAATGTGAAAATGATGGTTGAATATGATGTTTAGGATATTATTGTTTTTTACCTGTTTGTAGAATATAATGTATGTCTTCTCTTCTTTGTTATGTATCTGAAGGATATACACTTTGATTTGAGCAAAGATCTTTATTATCGATTTCCTATACAATAAATTGGACACATATACTGTATAAAGCTTCAGTCATACACATTCTGTACAACACACCAGCAGCTCCCTGATCTCTCACAGCGCCGGCCTACACAATGCAATCACTTCACCCCGACGAGACGGCACGCTTTAAATACTACATGAGTCATTTTCCCCCAAACTGAATTATGTATGTCAAAAGTGAGATCAAGCATCCTGTCATTGTATAAATGTGTGGAACAATTTCCCAAGCTTGTTTACACATCTGTTAAACATAAATCAGCAGAAGTGAAGGGAAAATATCATATACGTCTTTCAAGCTGTGTTAATTGATTGATTAGTTTTTTCTTTTTGTTCAGTTGGCAGCAGCAGATCACGCTACATCAAATTGATAACACAGTTTCCATAACACCATATAGATTTGTTATGGTGAACGTGTTAGCAAACAGTGGCTTATTGACACACCCAGCAGACATGGAGCAACACTACCACTCATTTGTTATTGGTGCGTGTCCAAGATTTACGCTGCTTTATTTCGGTTTTCGGTCGCCACCAACTCCTGAGGGAAATATCTGTCTCTCCGCTTGTTAAATCCTCCCCTGAACCAAAGCAGTAAAGCTGCAGGCCGGAAGAAAACAAAAATAATGAGCTGAAAGACACACAAACAAATGTTCCTTATGAGCTGAGTTGGTGATAATTATCCATAATTTATTACTTTTCATCCCCAACTTGAGATGTGAAGTTTAGAACAGATGGTTTTCTCCCTACATATAATCTCTGTGATGCTATTTTGTTACTAAAACAAACTATAGCATATTTCCACAGCAGCATTTTGTTGTGTATGTCCATAAGGCACGAGTCTGTTGGGTCAGTCGGGGGCCATTTCTTTCACACCAGCTGGAATTGTTGGCAGCAGCGGTGGTCATGCTAATGTGAGGAAGTGCAGTTTGAGTTTACATTCTCTCTCTGCAAGTCTGCGTAGAAGAGAAGAAAGTCAAGCCTTTGCCATTGTTCTTTCAAGTAGTCACAGGTACCGACTGATCCTGAGAGGACATGAAGTCATTGATACGCAGTGGCTTACTCCTCCAGCTCTGTAAAGTGAGTAAACCTCTGATGTTCATGACTCCTGGCCACGGAGCCCATCAGATCAGAGGGCTTCTCTTTAAACCAGAGTATTCAAAAGCAGCCTCTCAGCCGTTTGGACCGTCGCCTTTCCAAACGTTGCTTTATTTCTAACATGAATATTTAACCGGTGTCATGAATATTGAAAGATGCTTAAAGGCAAGACACCTGTCTCACATTTTAAGAGTCACAGGGAATCTGAAAATAACTTCATCCATCTTCTCTCTTGTCTGCGTTTTAATGACGCCGAGATCTAAACACCTTTATTTTAAAGCTATCTGACACAGTGTATACATCCAGACAAACAATAAAGCACATATAAGTGTTTGATCAGCATATTTCAAAACATGGGCCTCAGGGTTGATTTGTTTAATATATCATTGTAATATTTCATGCAGCAACCTTCAACCCTGAAAACCCCTCTATTCACAATAATTACAGTTCCTATGAATAGTTCATTGTATTATATGCATGCTCATTTTCACTTCACGGTCAGAGCTAATGAAACATTAGACCCAAGAGCGGCTGATCTGTTAAACCAGGCATGGCATGGTGCGTTTGTTAATCTTCTTACGGCACACAGCGTTCTGCCTTGGTTGAATTCGCCCTTCTTCACGGTGCTGCTGAGCACAGCGAGAGGTCCGCCGCGCTCAAAGGCTTCCAGTGAACCAATAACCCTGAGAGACAACAGACGGATCAACTCAAATAGCTGGAGTTTCATTACACCAAAGCAAACTCAGCGGGACAGTTATACCTGTCAGACATTGTAGCTGAACTGACACCGCGAGGAACTGGACCGAGAGATGCTTTGATTTCTGACTGGTGGAAGAACAATTTAGATTCTTTTACCAATGGGACATCAACGTACTGAGATGGTGAAAGGTTTTGTCTTTTAAAGGCAGTTACCTGCAGCTGCAACGTGAATAATGTTAATGATATGTTTCAGGGTTTAGCATATTTGCTTGAACATCTTCCGTCTAAAGCTTAAGTGAGCATACAGTATACGGGAAAGAATAAAGAAATGATGCACTTGTCAAGTAGCAGAGAGCGCTTCATTTAGGGAACAGTATGTTACATGTAGCAGCCAATGAGGACATTACAACTGTTGATGTTGCAGAGAGTCTTGACTTAACGACACAATTTCATCTTGACATAAAGTTTAGACACTTAAAGCGACACGGTATGCCGAGGAGTTTTACATAATCTCCATAGAAAAGTGAACTTGTGTATTTTTAAATAAATAAGCCAAAAACAATATGTAATTCATTTCATACAATTTGAGTGGAACAATATTATGGCAACAGTCTTAACATACACTGTACAGCAAAATCAATGATAATAATAATATACAAAAACAAGTTTTAAAGCTAAGAAGTGTACACAAATGTCAATTTAAGCTAAATACATGTGGAGCTTCACGATGGCATGCATTGCACCGGTGTTACACACACACAACAAATCAACTCCTAAATATCCACAACACATCTGTGTTACACACTGAACTCTTACTGTAAGTGCACATTAGAATGATTGTTGATTCAATATCACTTTTTATTATCTTCTCACTGATACAAAACAACCATGCAAAGTCACCAAAACACTAAGAGATCATATCTAGCAACACATGTGACTGAATTTGAAAAACACTTGTATATTTTGGATTGTTTTTCAGTATGTACATATCTATTTACATTCACCGTTACGAGAGGTATGTTGGCAAATTCACACAGTTACCTTTAACTTTACTGAAAACTTAAGACAGGCACCACATGTGGGATGGACATGTGACCTTGTGACCTTGTAGTCTGATAGGCACAATGATAGCATCGTTGTGACAGGACCCGAGGACCAATAGTCTCGACCGACAAGTCTGACAAACTCCTCCAGTGGAGAAGTTTAAAACTGACAAGCAAATGGACAATTCAGGGGGGGGAATCACAATGTAGGATCTACCAAGACTGCAAGTCTGAGGACTGTTCTTTAAGTGTAATGCCTTTTATTTAGCATTGAGCCACAGACTGCTACACAAACAAGCCTGTACAAGAGAACGTTATGTTCCTGGTGACGCTTCAAATCCCACAATAACGCGAACTACAGTTACTGATATTCTAGCAGCAGTGTAATCAGTATGACACAACAATCTATAGTAATCAATTCTTTCCTTACACTGTATATTTGTGTGTACAATGTTAAAGGACTCAAGAGTAAATGTAAACATTCAAGGACTGAATTGCTTAAAGGCATATTCCCTCTCCGGAGCAGCCGACAGCCAGTGAAGATTTGATTGAAAGTGTCACTTCAGAAACACTGAAACCAGGCACTCGTCAGTGATTGGCATAAAAGTGCCACAGAGCCTCAAATAAAAAAACAACAACCCTATCACAGACTCGGGATCACACGAGAGGGATACTGTACGGACGGAAGGGAAGGCAAAGGGAAGTCTGTCTCTCGTGAGAGTGATAGTGCAGAGAAGGGCATTTAAACTCTAAACCATCATCAGGAATCAGCATCACACTGTTCACCTGGTCTGAAGCCTCATTCGTTTAGCTTTATCAGCCACGTTTTCTTTTCCTGTCTTCATACACAGCGTTGCAAAGTGTTGCACACTGTTTTGTTCTTTTGTGGTCGCCTAAAAATGTGCCTTGAAACTAATTTTCCATCACCTCTCACATTTCAAACACATCCTCATAATGCGTTTCTGGCACTCGTGTTTAGCCTGTGATGTCGCGACACACACACTATAACAACACATCATTTAATTTCCTGTTATAAAAGCTCCTTTCGCTCTAATGTCTGTGTCTTCGCACCAGCCTTGTTCATTCGGAGCTGCAGGGAATCTACTAAGTGTTTCCTAATCACTGATAATTACATCAGATTGCAGGGCTGCTGGTGCCGTTCACATTTGGATTTTTTTTTCCACCGAACTCCATTAATATGTGACATTTTGCATTGACCGCAGTCTGAGCACACGGGGAACTTAATGACAATTAACTAAATTATCTATAATGACATGACTCACAAATTCCCCTGTACTGTACATGTGCACTGAATCATGAAATACAACAAGTGAAAAGTTCTCGTTCAAGTGTGCGATAGCTGTGCTTGTGAAGCGGTGCGCTTGTGTCTTTGTCCCTTAAACCCATTTGAAGAAGCGTGGAGATTAAAAGCAGCTGAGAAGCTGTCAAACAATTTTCTTATGTCTTCCTTTGTCCACGTCACACTCAAGCAACTCCAAGAGTGCCAAGGAGGGAGTGCGTATTCCGTTCGAGATCACATATGCCGTGTCTTCTTCTGTCTGATGTTTGGCACGAGAGTATTTTGTACAGCATGTACAGTATGTCTGTATTTCTTCATGTGTGAGTCATATGCTAGACAGGTCGTCGTGACAGGAGGATGAAGCCCGGCGTGTCTTTGGGCTGCATCGCGTCAACATGGTGATCTGGGTGCTGAAGGTGTTGCTGCTGCCGATTGACGGATGTTGGTATTTGGTGTCCGAGCCCATGTATCGCTGCAGGTGCCACCTCCGCCACTTCCTCTTGATCTCTCCCTGGACCTTCAATGGATTAGAACAATAATACTTTAATGCAGTGTGTGACTTACCGTGTAGTTGTGTTGTATGTACAGTATGCAGTGCTGTACCTCATAACATTGACTGAAAATACACTTTGCATGGGACGGGAGTTAAGGAGGGATCTACTACAATAACATCAGATAGAGCACATAACGCTGGCTTGGGTACAGAGAGACCTGGCTAGCTTATAGAATAGCTATGAGCTTAAAACTCCTACAGTATGCTACATTACCTAAGCAACAACTGTCTGCCACAAAAGCCAAGGAAGGAGCGAAAAGCAACGACGTTCTCAGGATGTGGACACAGCTTCGATCTTGGACGGTTCTGGAGCATTACTTTTAGTTCTTCTTCTTTTTCTTTCAATCACTTTAGGCCGGCGCTACTCATGTTCCTGTCATGATTTCCCGCCAAATATTACGTAATCGAGGCACACAAGCACTTCTAGAAGGTTCATATAATCAAAAGTCGTCTCCACGACGTGCTGAAATGTGTCCGGTGCTCCACAAATTCCTTGCGGCATCAGCTCGAATTGATAAAATCCCAATGGGCAGTTCTTTCATTGTCAGCAGCAGTTGAACCGCTGGCTACCACTCTGGTATGGAAAGAGAAATGGAGGATTTTGAATTCTCTCTTTATCGTCACACACGGTACACGGCACAGCAAACAGTGACAGTTATTCATTCATCACTGATCATTGTTCCTGATATCTTCCACATCACTTGGAGACAAGCGTCTGCAACGCTATCTGAAGGGACTTTCATCCGTCAAACGAATAGTCTGCTTTACAACATCAAACTCACGACTAGTTTTGTGACACCATCCCTCCTTCCACTCAAGGGAGCGTTGCTGAAGTTGAAGGACGTTAAAGACAGTTTAGATGTGCTGGGCTTAGATTTCTGCGTTGCAGGAACTGTATTCACATCCACAGGAAACAGAAGATGAGTAATTCCACATCCTGACATTACTTCATGACCGGCCACATTCCTCAGAGAGACTGTGATGCTGAACACTTGGAAACATCTCTCCTCTGACTCGTCTATGACGACATTTTGACGAGAGAAACTTCTTGGGAACTTTGGGTTTCCAGACAGTTGTGACAGCATCTCTACCAGACAGCCGAGTGAAAGGCTTGAACCAGTTTGTCCAACTTCTTCATAAGCTTCCTTTAATTACAGGGAGCGTATTACACACTGCTCTTAACCATTGCTTAACCATTTGCGTTGTGTCTTTAAAAGATCCTCTCTTCTTCTCACACGTCAAGAAGCAGCTTAGTGAAGCTTGGAGGAGGCTTCAGCAGGGTCACGAGACAGAGCGCCAGTCCACGTCAGCCACTTCAATTCCTCCTTTACGATGTACTGCACTAAACAGTCGGTCTAGACGGAGTAAGTACAGTTGACAGTTTCTCGCTTTCTTGCTGGAGTTTGTGCTGGAATCTGACCATGACATCAGCAGCAGTTTCTAAGGTTTCAGATAATCATCGGCAGCGGCATAGGGAGGAAATACTGACTCTTGAGCACCGGACAATACATGCTCCTGGCCCTTCAAGACCTTCAGCTGCTGTCTGGGCTGCCGTCTGCTCACACCTGATAACAAGGGAAGTATGCACTAGCTTTGTCCATCGGCAGACATGCTTTGACAGTTTTCAGCTAATGAGGAGTTTGCATTCACAAGCTCAGTGCTAAGGTCAGAGGCTGTAGGGGTATGAGAACTGGAACATCCCATAAAGCCCTTCATTTGCTAGGAATGACAGTAACTTGGGCCAGCCATTTAATATTCAGCTGTGTTAACCTTAGTCACGTCGTTCGTAGTCTCAACTGACATCGGTTGGCTTTTTCACCTTCCCCTTATTTTACAGCGACCAAATATTTTCACCCAATACAATATTTGGTAAATTACCCAATCAGAAACAATTCCTTTTTGTACATCAATGCATTTGTCTTCGCATTTTGGACGCCATATTGGATTGGCTTCACACAATTGAAGCTGGAACTCATAAACACAAAGGGCTCTATGGGGTTAGGTGAAGGCTACCTCATGAACTGGCAGCTGAGTGCACGAGTGACACGGTGAATATGGTTCTATATTATTTAGGTAGAGGTAATGAATAAGCTTCTTGGGATCTTTTGTCTACCTACAGGTTATTTCATTGTATAATTGTGTTTTCATGTATGAGAAAATGACTGTAATGTCTTTGTAATGTCCACATTGTACATGTTACCGTCAATAAACATCGATTCCAGGACTGTATACAATTCTAAAGGCTCCAGTAATTTAAACATCAACATGGCTTTTCCCCTAAAAATGGACACCTTAAAATGGCACCAGATTAAAATTCATGCAGCATCGTGTCAAGCCTTTCAGTCTGGCCCAGCACTGAGAATATAACTAACACAGAGAGCCTCTGCAGACATCACTGAATAGCTCCCTGCCAAAGAAGCTGTGCTTTTTACCGCCCTCCCACCCTGCAGAATGCAAAACATATGCTGCGAGGTGGTCCAAGAGAGGAGACCAGCGCTGGTGACTCATCCTGCCAGCTCCATCCACCTTTCAGGACTATGTGTGTGTGTGTGTGTGTGTTTGTGTGTGTGTGTGTGTGTGCACTGAGGGAGCCTCAGAACAACTACATCTGAGAATCAACACTGTAGGCTATCCCTGCATGGAAGTGTGTTTATACAAACAGTGTTTATATCTCTGTAAGGGGGGTACCTACCTCTCCGTTGAGGAAGCAGTAAAGAACAGCGACTACAAAGCCCTAAATGGAAAGAAAAACACAGATAAGAGAGTCATGACTGTGTGTCATGGTGAAACCTACAGTTATATCTGTTTCTTTATAAATATTTTCTTCATGAGACCTATAAATGGAAAAACAATGCGACGTGTCGGGAGGTTAGTTCACTGGTGATAAAGAGAAAGAGGGATGAGAGGAATGTGCTGGGAAGGTTTCCTTGGTTTCAAAGTGGTCTGTAATGCAGCTGTGCTGTCTGGCTGCTTCTCTATCATTCCTCATTATGTGATGAACTGTAATAACACCGGGGGTTTAAAATGGAAACGTTGCCACTGAGCAGCCAGGCGTAGCCCCTCGAGAGCTGCCTTGGTTTTCTGCGAGGGTTTCTTTAATAGAAACACTCGCATGTCTGAGCTGACAGGACGGCAAATCATTACTTTTGGCCTCAAATGAAGGTCGATTTAATAAAGTGTTTTTCACTGTTGGATGACCTTTATGAAAGGTTTCAAAGACAAATACCTCAAGGTCAAATTTGGATAATTACAATGTAGAAGTGTTTTTTATAAATAACTTCTAAACAGTTGATATCATACCTGAAATGATCCCAGAATCAGGTCAAACACCAGCCTCAGCTCAGTCTTCACTTGCTCCGGGATGAATGCAAACACGATGAAATTGATCCCAAACAGAGGAATCAAAAGCAGCGTTGATTTCGCCAGCCTCCTGAAACCACAAGGCAAAAAAAATAAATTTCTCCCTCTGGTGAAACCAATTTTCTCTATATATGCCAATAACGAAATTCAACTCCAGAGTACTTTTCATTTTACATTTCAGCTCTGAAGACCAGAGATGGGAAAAAAACACCATTACAAGTCTCAGTGGGAAAATAGCTCATGCATTATGGCTGGCTTTTGACATGCTCTCCATCACAGGATAAAACATTTAAAACACACTGAGCTCTATATCTCTGTGCAAAGCAGCTGCCAGCGATCGCCGCAGTGCTGAGCACCACATGCAAAAGTAGGCGAGGAATGTTTTGAAGTCAAAAAGGATTGGTCATCCCTGCTTTGCTTTTAGCATAAAAAGTTAAAAGGAGCCACCGAACAGATTCAATTTATAGCAAATGTTGAACCGACAGGACATTTGATCCAACTCTCAACTTTCTGTGTTTATTCCAGCGCAAGACAGAAACCAACATCCTCATAGGGATTAATAATATTTCATCTTATCTGAGCTAAAGAATAATACAAATGTACAGCATGAAAAAGATAAGAGCCTGTACTCACGAGTACTGGTTGGACTCATTTCTTCCAATATCTGGGCAGTTGATTTTCTGGCGAAGTATTCGTATGATGCAGATGAATAGAATAAAGTTCATCTGTGGAGATATTGGGACGTAGAGGTATTTTACCATGTAAATGTAAAACAGTTTTAAAGTCCCTTCATGTCATGTTGTCAGTGTGTAATCTGATGGATGTGGAGGAATGTACATCATAGCAGAAGCTTGATGCTGATTCTCATCATGTTCTAATTGGACTTGTGATGCTACCCTGTGGGGAAATGAGCATTTCTAAATTGTTAATTGACCTCTGAACCGGCAACACATCCTGATGCACTCACAAACAGGAGTCACAGCTGCTACAGCGACAAACGACAGCGAGGTCTGACAGCCTGATCCTGAGACGTGAAGGAACACAACGAGACCTGCTGTGTCCTGCTGCCAAGAAACAACCGGCAGAGCAGGACATCAGCAGAACTCAATCTGTTTTCTACATCCCATGTATTACTTATTTATTATTTGGTATTAACTATTGTGCAGTTAGTGAACATACAAGAAGACGAACCTACAGATCTGTCCGGCTGCACGGTTGTGCAAATACACACGATGCTGACGTGCTGATGTGAGACAGGTATAACGTTGACCATGTTCTTAGTTAAGCGTGTTAACATGCTAACATTTGCTATGACATTGCCATCCCTAGAGCTGTAACTAGGCCAATGGAAAATTCTGTACATTTCAAAGAAAGGTATCAGGAAAACACAGATCTGTGGACTGAGACGAAGCATCCAATAAAACAGTGGGCGAGATGCAGTTACTGTAAGTGATTTTCCTTTTCACTGCTCATACTTCACTGGAGCTTCTCGAGTTCTGTTTGTTGAACTCATCTTAACCCTCCTTTTCACACCTCTTTCACTCACAGTCACACACACGTAAGCATATCTCCAAAAATGTCAGACTTTTCTTTCCCCCAGGCTCCACCAAGTACTACAAACATTCCTGTTTTCAACCTTCTGTGTACAGAAGATTCTGCAGATGCTGATACTGTGTTTAAAATGGAAATGGAAGAAGAAGCGGCCAAGAAGATGCTGAGAAACGAACACTGACTGATGCTGATTATCCTGTCACAATTCGTGAAATGAGAAATTTGAGGTCATACCAAACTCTTAACACATAAATAAAATTGACTTTGCCACGCAGCAGGAATATCAATGAGAATAAGAATTTCAAAAACACTTCCAGGTAAGTCTGAGGGAGACTGCTCATAGTTTTACTTTTTAAAAGTCTGACTTGAGGGGGCCAACAGCTAAAGATGCATAAATGTTTATGTGATGGAATTTGGGTGATTTTGCTGAAGGCTTGTACACTCACCAGGATTGACGCCAAAATAGGGGTTTTAATGATCCACCAGAACACATCAGTGTTCTCGATTATGTCCCAGCACCTGGTGGAGGAGGAAACAATATTCATGTACACGATGAAATCAAAGACCTAGATTTTAAATGATGTTTTTCTTACCCCACATCATTGAAGTAGGCTTTAGTGGTGCTCCAAGCTGTGATGAAAATTGTCGGACCTCCTAGGGAAATAAAAAAAGTGTGCACCAAAGTTATTGTTGCATCCCACTTTCACATTAGCTTCAGCTGAGGTCTCACCCCTGGGGGACGGCTGAGATATAAAAGGTAGACAAGGAAGGCGTTCTCACCCCAGCCGATCAGGATGTAAGCCCAGAAGTACTTCCTCTCGGAGAAGAAAGAGACAGCCAACAACGCGTGAAGATAAAGGCCTTCCACCAGCAGCCAGAAGAAACTGGCCATTATGCAGTACTGGAAGAACACAATAACTACTTTGCAGCCGACCTGGCAATAAACACAGGACAGAAAGACATACGTCTCAGTGGATAAGTATATAAGTACATGTTATTTAAAGACAATCCACTCTTGAGCTCTCAGGGAATTAAAAATGATGGCAGGCTGATAGGGAAGGGATGAAAGAAGGGTCATTCTGCAGCACAAACGTACTCATTTTATAGTCTATTAGCAGCTTTACTGTCTCAAAATACGTCTGATAATGAGGATTTATCCTCTGCTTCATTCAAATGAAGCAGAATAATGAGAATGATGTCTATAAGTACAATATAAGACTTTGAGTTAAACATGTGGAAAGTATTTAAAGCATTTCTTGAACTTTGAAAGTCAATCATTCAACAATTTCATCAGTACCACTTAATAAGGCCCCTGTTGTAAAGAATGTACACGTTTATACCTAATGACTATATTATTGGTTAATAAATCCTTAACTGATGCTTTATTATAGTTGTAATCATTAATAAGGACAACTTCTGGGCCCTTTTGTTTATCCTCCTGCACAATGACTCTTGATTAGTCAACCATGTACAGTATAGCCATTACTTGTGACTCATTAGATGCAGACTTTCAGTTCCAGACTGCGCTCTATGTAACATATTATACGCTGATAGTTGCTACCTAATTGATGTAATATATATATATATATATATATATATATATATATATATATATATAAAGCAAGCAAAGTGCAGAAATCCAGCAGATATTTCAGCGAGCGGACATCACAGGGAACAACAGAAACATCCTTGCTGCATAACACAATCTCTATTCTGGTCCGACAGCACAAAACGTCTGGATGGATGAATTCATTCAATATTCAGTTTGCTGCCGCCGAACACTGAACGGCGAGGCTGCTATTGAACTTGTTACACAAGGCTGCGTATAAAAGGTTCATTTTCCAAATGGCGTGGGTGGGCTGAGCTGATGTGAGTGGCGTGAAGCTCTTTCACGGGTCCAAGGCCGATACACACTGCATGAGCAGCATACAAGCTGTTGTGAGATCCTAGAGATCCCACAGGGAGGGCGTCACGTAGATAAGAAACATCAATACTGTGGCTCGTTCAAAAGTGACCCTGTGAGAGCGAATGTGTTCGGCACTTTAGCAGATGTACCGAGATGTGAGTGAGACATGAATTGGGAGAAGGGTGAAAAGGACAGAGGAATGGACTGAAGCACATTATGGATACGGGAATGTGGATAGTAGGGCGGAGAGGTAAAGACAACACAAATATGATAAAGAAACAAAACCGAGAGGATATGAATGAAGCAGCAGCAGGAACAACCCACTGACATCAGAGAAGAAACAAGGTTACACACTGAAAACACCACACCTGAAATCCTAAGAGTGATGAATGAATGAATTATGAATAGTGAAGTGTAAGGCCTGCAGAGGACTCATGCTGGTCCTGGATACATGAACCTCGTTAAGCATGAGTGAAGACGTGGACGTCAAACTGCTTCTCATCGTATCCTGAAACCAGTTTCTTATGATGATCCTGGAATATATTAGGAAATATATATAATATATGCTGCTGACCAGTAATGCATCAGAATAATAATCAAATATAATAAATACTTTTATTTTGATACTCAAGTATATCGTGTTGTTTCTTTAAAGTTTACAGGACTTGACGTTCTTTTTGAGCATTTTGATATTGCTACATTATTGTAAGATCAGCATCTTTTTAACCAGTTACGTATCACAAACAATGCATATAAGTCAAGGATAAAGGAAATTAATTGTCATTGTACAACACAGATCCCATTCTGATGCAAAAAGGACATGTGTATTGGGGGGTTTTAATTAAAATAAAACAAAAAACAAATGAACAAAGCTCAAAAAAGTCTGAATCAGAAAAGCAAAAGACTGCAAAAAAGCCTCAAATCTTCTGCTAATAATGAGTCCTGGAGGAAATATCAAAATCACCTGGTGGGCAATTGCCTCCTTCCTTAATCCCTAAGGAAAGGGGCGTCGTCACACTGTGATTGGCCACCAAGCTGCTGTCAATTCTTAATCAGGTGATCTAAACCCTCCAATCAGCTCAGGGGAATTATTCAGCTAAAATGGGAAAAGGGAAATGACAGCAAGTACCAAAGATTGATGGACTGCTACGAATGTACTCGTGCATTACTGTTGGCATCTCTGCCGCTTATTAATCGCAGGTGAGTTTGCTTGTTGAATAAAAATACTCCTTGGTTACTCGTAGAAATGTACACATATAAATAATACATTTACCTTCCTGTGTTTGTTTTCTGGGATCCACTTCTTCCTCGTGGAGGTAGCGTTTCAGAGAGCTCATTAAAGCGGTTGGCAGTGAAGCTGACAGGGATTTGGTAGTCTTCATAAATTGGTAGCATGTCATCTTGAGGGGGGTGAAAGTGGACCCATATGGGCTGTCTGAACCTTTATGGTAGTTCTAATGCGTGCAAACCAGTACAAAGTGTTCGCTTTTTAAAAAGCATAGATTCAGTGGCATGTGGTGGAATGATAACAAACACACACACACACACACACACACACACACACACACACACACACACACACACACACACACACACACACACACACACACACACACACACACACACACTGTGACAAACACACAGGTGCCTTAAATAATGCATTTGTTATAAGCCTCCCCACAGCGATTATATCATGAATTAATTTAATGGGTCACTACAAACATCTAACTGTCGAACAAGGGAAATGAAAAATGCAGAACACCTACACACACACCTACACACACACACACACAGAAAGCGACAGTAGCCAACAGTTGTAATGGAAGTAATGTCAGGGTCACGATGAGCGCTGTAACACCAAACCTGTCTCTATAATGTCTTTTTCAGCCGACCCATGACAGCAGCTGGCTCCTGTCAACACGATGGAGCCGGCAGAAGAGCTCGCTGATAAATACACTCAGAGGCTCCTCTCGTTGTGTGACCACATCATGTAACGTAAACCTCATGTTCGCAGACCTAACTGTGGCCTCAGGGGCCTCTGTGGTTCAGCGGTGGAGTGGTGGTGACGCTGACTGGAAGACATCCAAACACTGTGGTTTGATATAACTCCAAGCATAAATGGTTTGTAAGCTTGTTCCATGCGTCTAACATCTTTAACATCGCTTGAAATAATATCAGCCCATTAAATGGTCATTATCAGCATCATAGAAATGGGTTAGAAGGGGCCTGCTACACCTGTGAGTAGGTTCACGGCCGTGTTAGTATCTGTTTGAATGGTTGCTCAGCGATGCCAATACAAGAAGGCGGTGACCTCTAACAGCCGTGGCAATTATGACAGGGGCAGTCATGAAGGAGGAAGTTACCCAGTTAGGGTGGGTGGTAGGTGAGGACTGATGGGTCAAACAAAAACAGGACTTTCACCCGGGAGACCGTCTTTCATATCCCGTGTAAAAACAAAACAAAACAGAGTTTACGTAAGCATAGTGACCTAACGTACAACATGTAAGTAACCCCTCACCCTACGTAACAACAGCTTGAGAGGAAACCCCTCGGCTAGAGTGTGACAAACCCTCTCAATATATGAATATGATTGATTTTGCTTAGGGGTCTTGATTAGGGTCTTTAAAAACTAAAGTTGACAGAGGGACTCTCTTCAAGACATCCTGAAGGTCAAGTAATAAAATATGCCTTTTGTTATGTCTGTAGATATTGTACTTAAGTGCTGCGTACTCCCAAACTAAATTAAAGCACAGTAAACCAGGAACTTTAGGGGGCACTGGAGGTCTGAGGTTGGTAATCCAGTTTTACTGATTGAACAGAATAAAAGCCGAGTATTTACTGATGCAACAGAGCAATAAAACTGAATCAT